>NW_016814799.1:134575-170840 GCF_001698545.2 Rhinopithecus bieti | reverse complement strand
CGCCTCGGCCTCCCAAAGTGCTGGGATTACAGGCTTGAGCCACCGTGCCTGGCCTATTCTGCTACTGATTTTATGTCATATTTTACTCATGTAATCTATATTGTTCTTTGTTGATTTGTATCTGTATTCACCTAATAGGTAGCATATTAAAGGCTTGAAATTAAAGCCTCATAATAACAATTTTTTAAAAATCTCCATTTAGTTGTTGTGGAAAGAAGGCTGACATAAAGAAAACGAAGAGCCAAGGGGAGATTCCTTCTTCATTAAAATTAAAAATCTCTAAACAACTGCAAAATACTTCTTTTATACTACTCACTATTGCCACAAGAACCTTATAACAGGGAATTTTCAAAACGAACAACATAAAACACATAGAACATGATATGATTGATTAATGTAAGGAGCCACAGCATTGACCTCACGCCATCAACAATGGCCAATTCCATACCTGCCACCAACAGAGGGCTACAGTTTTTGGTATTCAAGGAGAAAAAACAATTGAGGCATTTTAAACTGCCCTAGATTATAAAAAGTATTTGGGAGAAACTATGAAATAATGAGCACAACACTTTTAAAAGAAGGGGATAATGGGAGAAGAATTGTCAGCCCTAAAAGAGGAATGTTGGCATGTATGTAATTGAAGAATGACAGGACATTTCTAGCATTGTTTGTTGCGGGTCTTCCTCTGACACAAAAGCAGGCATCAGAGACACAAAACTGAGCTGAGCTCTCCTCGAACATAATGTGTTTCCTAATTACAGAAACCCCAACAGTACGAGCTGCTGAGTAAACTAGAGTTATCACGTAGGATAGAAAGAAAAATCTGAGATTTGCACTAAAATGGAAAGTTTTCTTTACTTACTGGAAGACCAAGGGGTCCTCTGTCACCCTTTTGACCTGGTTCACCCTTCAATCCTTTAACACCATTTAACCCTGGTTCACCCTAAATGCAAAAGCAAATGCCAATTTTGGTTGCTATTATGGGTGTTTAAACTGTGAGAGAAGAGAGCCAGTCTCTGAAATAGTTGCAGATTCCAGTTTTAGGAAACAGCAGAGTCAGGCTAGATTTGTCTTGCACCAAATATTAATTTTTAAAGTTAAAATTAGTTACTAAACTGACATCAACAATTAATATTCTAGAAATCAAAATTCCCAGGAAAGTGTGCTCTTTACAATAAAAATATGTATGGTTGATTTCCTAAATTTTTCAGTTCTATCTCAAGGAAATTCATGTTATACCACATTTTTATGATCAAATAATTCAAAGACAATCGAGTGGAGGATGCTGAAGAAGATTCAGTAGAAAAAAAATAAACCCACTCTGCTGGAATGGAAAACTGGAATATGCAGGACAGGGTTATACACAGATATTTTAAGCCTTTAAGCATGTTGTCCAACAGAATGAACTAAAAATGTAGCAGCTGATGTTTGAAGTAATGCCATTTAGCAAGTCCTCATTCACTGCCCTTGCCAAGTCAGATCCCTACATGGACTAATCAACAAATCACCAATCCCAGGAGAAAATATGAAGATCAAAGAACTTAAATGTAGTTTTACTAACTATCCATCTGCCCAATGTTAGAATAAAGAAAGTATGAATTTAACTCAGGGTGACATTATAAAAGCCACGGTAAATGATAAATTATTGACTCTATTTTTAAAAACCAAGAAATACAGTACACCTATTTTCCATCAGTAACAACATGTTAGATATCAAATTCTGACCTGTATACTTGTCAACTTTTACATGTAGACATTAATTTGCCAAGAAAATCTTGAAGGGCTTGTGAATGAAAGATGATTTCAGACACAAACACCCTATAGAGTCTTGCTGGGTTGGGACGGGAAAGGGAAGAGGCTATACTGACATGGCAGAAGGGGTTTTTAACCTGGGTGGTATTTACTCAACTTGCCTAATGATGTAAGTCAGTGTAGTGCTTGTTAAACATAAAGAGTTCAGGGCCCCACCCAGTCCACGGCAGCACAGAAATGGGTATCTTTAATAAGCCTCCCAGGTGATTCTTATCAGGAAATTCTGGGAAACACTGAGCTAGATTCATGCATGGAATCATGTTATGTATTTGGACTTTCAAAGGGGGTCGCAAAGTGATGAACACATTGGCATGGCATAAAAAACTTCAGGATTTTGAAGACAGGATGTTTGCCATGCAGCCACTCTAGCAAGTCCAAATGTGCCGGTTGTTGGTAAGGTAGTATCCTGGGAATTCTACTGATTGAGGACACGATATGAAGGCCAAGGCTCAATAGTCAGTGACTAATTTGAGATCTGTGGGTTTGTATGTGTGTGTACTTTCAACAAGTGGTCTTGAGGTACTTGGGGTTAAATCCAGTGACAGAAAGACCAAATTTCAAGTCTGGACCTAAGTTCTAGTCCCAGATGTGTCATGAACTAGCTGTGTAATTTGGGGCAAATAACCTAAACTGTTTGGGCCTGTAGTTTATCATCTATGAAATCAGGGAACTTGCATAGATATCGATGAGGTCTTTTCAACTTTATAATATCTGAAACTTATGATTTAAGTAAGAATTGAAGTTGTATGGACAAAATAAATTGTTGCATTCTAGAAATCAAAAGCATCTTGGTCATCTCCTAATCCAACTGTGATAGCATATCTGAATCACTTATGAAATTAAACATCTTGGTGGCATTATCCTTAGTCATTATGACCAGGCTGGTTTTTGTTGGCATCTTAAAATCCAAGAGTAGAGCTGGGCGCGGTGGCTCACACTTATAATCCCAGCACTGTAGGAGGCCAAGGCAGGCGGATCACCTGGGGTCAGGAGTTCAAGATCAGCGTGGCCAACATGGTGAAGCCTCGTCTCTACGAAAAATACAAAAATTAGTCGGGCATGGTGGTGGGTGCCTGTAATCCCAGCTACTTGGGAGGCTGAGGTAGGAGAATCACTTGAACCCAGGAGGCAGAGGTTGCAGTGACCCGAGACTGCACCATTGCTCTCCAGCCTGGGAAACGAGCGAAATACCATCTCAAAAGAAAAAAAAAAAAAAAAAAAAAAAAAAATCCAAGAGTAGGAAGCACTGATTTTGTCCAGATGGGGAAAAAGGCTGAGAGAGATTAAACAACTACTAAGATCACAAAGCTGATAGATGGTGCTCTGTCTTCTGACTCCCCCAGATAGTACTCTCACCCCAAAGTCTAATTCATGCTTCTGAGATACTGTTAACTCACTGGCCTTATTGGAAGGTAAGGTAGTCTAAGAAGAATAAAGAGGCATGAACTTCTCCCATTCCTGGGTGTCACCTGCCTGACTGGGAAAAGGAAACCCAGATTTTCTGAGTCAGACCAATACCTGCCACCATCCCTAGAGCTGGGTGGGCTAAAGAGAGCCAGCCTCCCCAGAGGAGACAGTGGCCTGCCTCTGGGCTTTGTGACGCCTAGTGCCAACATTGCCTTTATGTGTCTTCCCAGCCCCTACCTGTTAGTTGCACCAGCTCACTACTGAGGCACTCTCAGGAGTTCATGAACCTTCTTTCAAGCAGGCTTGAGGATGAGTTATAGAATTTTTCTGTTCAGAACCAAGTATCACATAGCAACATAACAGCTGTCTTTTGATATTTATCAACAGCTGCACCAGATATTTTGCTAAGTGTTTTATAATCATACCTCATTAAGTTATCACAGCACTGTAAGGTGAGTTACCCAGTTGAGTAAATAAAGGATCAGAGAGGGTCCATAATCTGCTCAAAGTGATACAGCCTGGCAAGACTGAGATTAGAACATAAGTCTTCATCACGTATGCTCCCTGAAAGGGGGAGCTTGTCTTTCAGGGCTTATTTTAATCTGCCGGGATGTCCTTTCAGTCTAGACTAAGGCAAAGGACAGGTGGAGACCATCTTCATCATGCAAGCTACACTAATTCTGATA
Organism: Rhinopithecus bieti; assembly: GCF_001698545.2. Classification (NCBI taxonomy): domain Eukaryota; kingdom Metazoa; phylum Chordata; class Mammalia; order Primates; family Cercopithecidae; genus Rhinopithecus; species Rhinopithecus bieti. Next base: position 166,935 of record NW_016814799.1, on the reverse strand, counting down.
AAGAGGAGCTTTTCTCCCATGTTCTCTTTTTAACCCAAAAGTATAGAATGCATGTAAGTGCTGTGATCTTCTTCCCAGTATAGCACACCTGAAATACCCTACCCGCTTCTAGACCAATGACCTCTGGGCGAATACAAAATTAAGATCCTGGAGAGGCAAAGCATTTAGATGTGGTATGACTACATGGCAAGCAAGAAATATCAACTAATAACATCCAAATATACAGGTAGAGACACCATTAAAAAAGCATCTAGACTAGTCTGAGAATCTCATCAGATTCACTTCTAAATGGTTGACTTGAGTACATTAGGATTCATAATTTGAGAAGCTTACATAGTAACCAGGAAAAAGGCAAAATGAGAAATAATTTATCTCCAGGTGATCACTTAAATTTGTTATAAGTCGTTTTGTGTTATGAGATTTAAACATCTGGATGCTTAAAGGCTCAAAGATTATCAACATTACTTGACAAATAAATAAGACAGGACAGGCATGCTTCTGTCATGCTTCTCCATGATTATCAAGGAAGCAGAAATCAAACAATCAAGGGATTTGTTGGATTACCTTTGGTCCAGGAAGTCCATGAGGTCCCTGAAAATGGAAAACAGAGCTTTTAATTAAGAATTGATTCTCTATTTCCCAGCAGGAGTGAATATTATATCACGTAACAAAAGAGATGTAAGACAAGAATCTTCTTGTTTGAGCTATAGCTAGAGGCAGGCTAGTGGATATTATTTATTACCTACCAAAAGTTCCTGCCAGTTCTTGGATTGCTCTGTAATAGGAAATTCATTAATAGCAATTCTGTCTGCTAATACCTTTGAGGAGGGAGAAATCCGCCAGGGTTACATGGAAGAAAGAAGTAGGAAAAAATGGTATTCTGAATAAGTAAATTATGGTCACTCTTTTCTCCCATTGCTCAAGAAAGAGCATTATTGGAATGATCTAAGCCACAGAGCATAGCCAGTCATCCCTTTCTGACTAGCTCCATTTCTATTTTATACCATAAACAATTATTATTGACTTCTTCTTCTTCCTCCTCCTTCTCCTTCCTCCCTCCCTCCCTTTCTCTCTTTCTTTCTTTCTTTCTTTCTTTCTTTCTTTCTTTCTTTCTTTCTTTCTTTCTTTCTTTCTTTCTTTCTTTCTTTCTTTCTCTCTCTCTCTCTCTCTCTCTTTCTTTCTTTCTTCTGTCTCCTTTCTTTTTGAAAAAATGGTAATTTTTTCAAATTACCATTAAAACTCTGAATGGAATAAGCGAGATGCTTCATGAGTTCAAATGAAATAAAAATATGACTTCAAAGAGAAATTTGCCAAAGAGAAGCCCCAGACTTTAAGTGCCAGGGAAGATGAGAGGTTTTCCATCAACTCTTCCAGACCCAAGGTGTTGAATAATCTAAAGAAGACAGGAAGTGAGGAGACGACACCCAAGTTTGGGATTCTGGAGCATCATTTATTTAAGATTAAAGAAAAGATTGTTATGTAGGAAAGCTAAGCATTATTATTTAGATTGCATTTATTTTTACAAAAACAAATTCTTCAAAGTTCTTGTAATAATTGTTTATCGGTGGAAGAAAGTCATAATGCATGCATGACTCAGGATTACAAAACACTTATTTTGTAGAAAATCTAAATATACAGACTAGTCAACTTAAATTAACTAAGGTTACTGTGGATTGCTGTAAACATTTCAAGTGATTTAAACAAACTATTTGGAGAAAGGAGTATTTAAATATCCATCAGTAAAATTATAAAACTTCAGGAAAAAGTTTATATTAAGGAATGCCTATATATTTGTTACATATGTCCACATTAGAATAATATTTTCCTTTTTGATAAGTTTCAGGTAAGCATTTTCAAGAAATGGCTGTTACTTTATCAGGTATTCTTATCTCATTTTAATAATGGCTTAAAATTCCTCTAAACTAATTAATTTTATGATATGAACAGGCTGTAGCATTTTCTAATTTAACTTTCTATCTTATAGTAGAGGGAGTATTTTTTAAAAAAAGCCAAAAGCATGCCATTTGCTTAATTCTTAATGAACCATCTAGTTTTAAGAAAATAAGGTCACACTGGGCAAGGTGGCTCACACCTGTAATCCCAGCACTTTGGGAGGCCAAGGCGGGTGCATCACTTGAGTCCAGCAGTTCAAGACCAGCTTGGGCAATGTGGTGAAACTTCATCTATTCAAAAAATACAAAAATTAACTGGGCGTGGTTGGTGACATGTGCCATAGTCCCAGCTACTCAGGAGGCTGATGTGGGAATCACCTGAGCCCAGGAGACAGAGGTTGCAGTGAGCCATGATCGTGCCACTGTACTCCAGCCTGGGCCACAGAGTGAGACCCTGTCTCAAAAAAAAAAAAAGGAGAAAGAAAGAAGAAAGAAAGAAAGAAAGAAAGAAAGAAAGAAAGAAAGAAAGAAAGAAAGAGAGAGAGAGAGAGAAAGAGAGAGAGAGAGAAAGAAAGCAAGCGAGAAAAGGAGGGAGGGAGGAAGGAGAAGGAAGAAGAAGAAGAAGGAGGAGAAGGAGAAGAAGGAGAAGTCAATAATAATTGTTTATGGTATAAAATAGAAATGGAGCTAGTCAGAAAGGGATGAGATATTTTTGAGATAGGGTCTCACTGTCTCCCAGGCTGAAGTGCAAGGGCACGATCACAACTCACTGCAACCTTGGCCTCCCTGGACTCAGGCAATCCTCCCACCTCAGCCTCCTGAGTAGCTGGGACTACAGGCATGTGCCACCATGGCCAGTTAATTTTTGTATTTTTTGTAGAGATGGGGTTTTGCCATGTTGCCCAGGCTGGTAACTCCTGACCTCAAATGATCTGCCCACCTCGGCCTCCCAAAGTGTTGGGATTACAGGCATGAGTCATTGTGTCCAGCTGATTCTAAATCTTATTCTGCTGGTATTAGAGCAGCGGCTGGATAAAATGCTTTGCCAGTGTTCACGCTGTAAGGTTGTAGTAGAGCTTGCTATATCTGTTTGTCTTTCCTCACCTCTATCACAAAACTACTCTTATCTCTTCCCAACATATGTGTTTGGGAGAGTGAATGACAACACTGTAAAGTTAATATATCTCAAAGCACCTGGTATTTTCCATCCATTCCACAGAGAGTAGTACAAAATACAAGCTGACTGTTTACAGGGATGTGTTCATGTTCTCTCTAGTAGCATGCTCATAAATAAGCAATTACATTTTAGAAAGAAGGGAAACTTACCATGGGGCCAGGTGGGCCATGGGGACCTGGTGGGCCTGGTGGGCCTATGATCTGTATGTCCAAAAAATAAAAATGTTTTTGGTTACTTCATTTAGATAAGGCAGTTCAACTTGAATCTTGTGCTGGGGTTCTGCTAAGGCCATTAGTAGTTGCAGAGGAAGAAAGATACTGGAATAAGTGATGTGTTTGATTCTCTAGATTTAGAAATTCCCTTGTGAGAATTAAAAAAAAACTCCAAAAAAAAGTTCTACAAAAGCCAGAATAAATCAAAAGTATATTAAAAGAAAAGGAAGCAACTGATTACCAAGAAACGCTATAATGTCACTACTATCAAACTCAAATATTTCACTAAGCATAAGCAGGACTCTGGAGAAACAAACAAGGATGTTCTATATTCACAAAGATCTATCCATTGTTATGAGAAAACCATTGATTTTTTTCCCTCAGGATTAGACAGTTCTCTGAAAACCTGCTTCTACCTCAGACCTCTGATATACTTTGTCTCTCACTGTGCAAGGCTGATGGATGTTTCTTCTACAGTTTGACAAACCAAGAAATTTGAGGTCTGTCTACTGTTGTTCAGTCATCTGGCAGAGGTGGTATAGGTAAGTAACAGGTGAGCGTGTGAGAAGGTTCAGGAACCATGGAAGTTCAGCCACCATGGACTTACAGAAGGACCCTGTGGACCTGGCATTCCAGAATCTCCTTTTTCGCCTTTCATTCCATTGGCTCCCTACAAACAACCAGTAAGCAGGGTTAAGCAGATAAAGTTGTTTCCAGTGTAAGAGACAACTGAATTTTCTCCCCAATCCCATTGTTCTCTTGACATTTTATAATATTATGCACTTGCTACATAAAAGAAGGATTTATCTCCTTGTATTCTAGCTTAAAATAGCAACTTTACTAAAATCTCTAGGATTATGGGCGATATGTAAAATAAAATATAAAGTAAATACAAACTGGCTTGAGCTTGATTGGTTAAAGTCCTATGGTGTTAAATATATTGAGATATAAATGTTATATCTTTTATGGTGGTGTGCAATTTAAACAGCAAAGGTAAGTCTTTTAACTTAGTTTTTATTGACATTTATATACTTCGTTGTTTTATAAAAAAGTCTAAGGCAGTGTAGTTTACTGCATTTTTTAAAACAATTTTTACATTTTCTCCTCCAAATTCTGGGTTAGAATTATGGGGAAAACCACAAAATACCATCCCATAGTATCATTCACACAGAGGACACTTTCCAGAGAAATTTGTTTTTTAATTGTCCTGTATTTTTTGGCTCATTTCTTTATTATGGTTTATTTCATAATAACCAGTTAATACCATCTTATGCATACTAAATTAAAGTGGCCAACTATGTTTATTTTATTATCTTCTAGGGAAAACAATTCAGGAAAACATGAAGGCTTACTTTATAATTCATTTGGTTACAAGCTTTACAATTTGAGTTCCCTAGAGTAATTAACCAATAATACCCCTCAAATATTTCAAAATAAAAATATTAGATGAACCACTAGATGAGATTGCAGCTAATGATATAACTCTTTTCTGATTGTTTAATTTACCTTAATAAGAACATAACATAAAAGTATCAACAAACAAAACTATAAACCTACCGGTAATCCAGGAAGTCCAATTCCTCCTTTTCGCCTGTCATACCTGGGTCCCCCATGTCTCCCTTTGAGCCTTTGAGTCCCTAAAAATGATACGATAGGGTTGGCATGTAAGCAGCATACTGACCCCTGATAATTACATCCTAGGGAAAATAGAATTCCGGATCAATTTCATTAGTAGGTGGGTTCAATGTTGAGATGATTCTGATTTTTGTTTTTAGGTAGAGTTATTTCTTACAGCAACCTTCTACATGCAATCAGTACTATTTCTCCCTATAATGAAATAGATTAAGTTCTATTAGACCATTTAAGTATGAAAAACATGAACTTAGGTTTTGACATAATTTCTCCTGATTTTGTATTTTTACCTGGCAGCTAATTCTATCTCACCACACCTGAAAACAACTTAATAGATTTCATTCTCAACAATACAGGATGTATTCGGAATCGGGACCAGTTTTATATAATAACAAATGTCCAGACAAATTTCTCTCATCTCTATCCACTATACTCTCCTCCCTCCTAACTGCAGGCAGAAGTTCCAGTCACCATCAGTTTGCAATGGTCCAGTCTACAGACTGGTAAATCATTGGATCTTTTACCACACACTAATGCTCAATCAATGCTTAAAAGTATGACAACCTCTTCACAGTGTTCTTATTTTGTTCTCATGATGTCTCTATAAGGTGAGTCAGAATGTTATTTTTATTCTCCTTTACAGTGAGGAAATAAATATGCATTTTGAATGTTAACAAGTCTGAATTTTGTAATTTTTGGGTTTTTTTTTTGAGTCGGAGTCTCACTCTGTCACCCAGGCTGGACTGCAATGGCTTAATCTTGGCTCACTGTAACCTCCGGCTCCCAGGTTCAAGACATTCTTCTGCTTCAGCCTCCCAAGTAGCTGGGACTACAGGCATACACCACCACGCCCAGCTAATTTTTGTACTTTTAGTAGAGACGAGGTTTCACCATGTTGGCCAGGCTGGTCTCAAACTCCTGACCTCAGGTGATCTGCCCATCTTGGCCTCCCAAAGTGCTGAGATTACAGGCATGAGCCACCACGCCCGGCCTGAATTTTATAATATTAGTACTGACATTAATTTATATTTTTAAGCATTTTCATCCTAGGAAACTCACTTCAATATACTGATGGCTCATTCTTCAGTAGAGATGATCATAGTTATTACGGTAAGGGGCTTCTAGGCTGCACAAACCTGTTTATCTTTTATTTATTAAAAACTATTCATGGAGAAAAATTATTTATGGAAAGGAACTTTTCTTGTTAACTGTACCTATTTAATAGCACCTAGTTCAGAATTACCCACTGGGTGAGTAGATGCCTGAATGAATAGATGGATCTTACTGATTAAAAACACCTGGATTATTTTTAGGGATCTACTGACAGAGAGCAGCCAGATGGCAACTTAGTGACAGAAGAAGACCTTGCAAAGCCTATAGAAAAAAAAAAAAAAAAGCTAGCTACTATATCTGTAGGAGTCATATTGTATATCATTATACATGTCAAATTAATTACTTATAATGACCAATGGTCAGAGAAGTAACATAGACAGACTTTAAAATTCTAAGTGATCTATGATATAGCAAATCATCTAGGGTATCTATGTTTCTTTTTTTATCACATGTTCATTTAATATGGCATTATCATTATTTCAACATATAACTCTGATATTAAAAATAACATCTCCTAAACCTAATTTTCCTATCTAATACTTTCTTCTAAGGCGTACATGTTCACTAGCTGTATTAAGAATCCTTTTGATTTCTTATGATTTTCCTGATTTTAGCCATTTCTCGGGTAAATAATGGAAACTAAGAAAACACTAAAGATCTTGAAATGAACCCTTTTGATTCCATTCCAAATTCTGAATACTGTCCATGTTCTCCAGCTCAGATTCTTTTAGGGCAGGGGTCACCAAACCATGGCTCACAGGCCAAATCCATCCCAGGGATTGTTTTTGTACAGAGTGAATTAAAAAAAAAATGTTGAGGTGTTAACCAAAAATAAATAAATAAAAAGGAAACTTCAGCACAGATTGTATGTGGCCTGTAAAGCCTAAAGCATTTACTATCTGGACTTTTATTAACAAAGCTTGCCGACTTCTGTTTTAGGGGGAACCCTCAGAGATATACTACCATACTCTGCCAAGTTACAACTTCCCTGCCTGTTTCTGTATTTTCTAAGGATCTAGGGATTAGGTGTCATCTTTATTTGGGAAAAGAAAACATTGTCTAAATAAGGCATATAGGCAAGATTTAGTTTTGTGGAAGCTATGGTCACTGATTTGAATCTTGACATGTGTATTAACTGACAACAATTAGGCTGGTTTTACTAACTTGGCAATGATTTTACAAGTCTACTAAAAATTTGCAGGGGACTCACTGGTAGGTTGATATAAGGTATTAAGAACCAGACTGAAGTATCATATGGCTTAGATATTTCTGCAAAGAAAACTAAGGTCTAATTTCAAACTAATTGCTTTTTAGAGTCAATGAAGTCTCTAGAACAAAGGGTTAAAAGAAAGAAGGTATCAAATATCAATGCTCATGACATTTTCGCTTCAAACCTACAATAAAAGTATTAATCAAGAATGATGCTTTGAATAATAGTATATATCCGTGAAAATTACCTGCTCTCCATCCATTCCTGGGATTCCTGGAGATCCTTGCTCTCCCTGTTAAGGTAAAAATAGATGACTTGCTTCCATTCTCATTATTAACATACTGCACTACATAAAAAAACAATGCTAGTTGGTTAACAGTACAATTTGACTTTCAGCAAATGCATCATAACCCGAGAATATTCTATTATAGCACATATCTAAACTAAGGGAAGTAATAATCTTTCTTCAAGATTATGTATAGTATTTATATGTAGCTAAGATCCAATGCTTTTAGTGTTTTTATTTTTTCTCCATGTGAGATGCAGGTTAAAACAGAGTGGTCAAAGAAAACTGATAGACATAATTTGATAGCTGACCATATCCTATAACAACAACCTATCTGCCTCAGTTAGTTAACTTTTTTCTTCATACAACCTCTGTATGATTTCTCTTACTTTCCAATTTCAGTAAAAAGGAAAACATAACAGTTAACCTAAAAAAATAAAATGCAAAGCCTCATGAATTTGCAACAATATTTTAATTGGCACAGTTCAAACAGTTAGTTACAAATTCATGATTGTGAGTGTGCAATTTCCAGAAAAGCCTCACTGAAGGATATCATAAATCAGATATCTTAATCTATATAAAATTACTTTTGAATCAATTCAATTTCTTATACTGTGCTATGAATGAACTAATATTTACTATTCATGTTATGATTTATAAGGATTTTGACAAACTCAAAATATAGAGATTTTGTTTGCTTTTTCAAACTGAAGATGTTCCATTAAAAGCAAATTTATACAATATGCCAGAAAGTTAATTGAACAGCGAATGTTTAGTCACCTTTCAGTTTTGAAAAGTGACTAAATAAATTCCTTGAAAAGTAAGCATTATTTTGTATCAATGAGTCATTTATGTGGATCCCATTACAAATATCCCTGAATCCCACACTGTGGAAACTTTGTAAAAACGGCTCTTCTGAGTGTGAGAGGCCTGCCTCACAGACAGATTTCCAACAGAGCTGACCTGAGGCTATATTTTCTAGAAAGGCCTGTTTGGTGATACTATAAACGACAATATTGAAATGGCTAGAGCTCCTTTCCCTGGTAAAAACTTTAAGAGCTATGAGGTACAGCATGAAATTTGAGCTTTCCAGTGTTTAAGGAAGGCATGATCTTGTGGTTATAAACAAATGAAGCAAGAAAAGCAGTGGGGGAAGGGCCTTTTCTTATTTCAGATTTCCTGCTCTTTGTGGTAGCAGCAAAGTTTATTTTGCCACAAACAAGTCTGCTGAGGTTGGATGCACCTGGCTAAGCCCTAGTTTCATTCAGAGTCTGAATACTTGTCAGCACTGTGGGTCCAATAATGATGGCTTTGCTAGGCTTTTTCCTTTAAAATATGACTCACAAGTATTTAAAAGGAGAACATAATTTATGAGTTATTCATTTATCCTTCACCTCTCAAATGGGGTTTGTAAGAGTTATTTGATGTGTAGGGAATCAGACAATTCTTGTGTGATAAATGAAGGAGAAATGCTAATTGAGTAAGTTCCCATTTAGTCTGAGTTCCAAGATTAGAAGTGGTTCTATACTTGACTCAGGCTACATTTTGCTGTCGCTTGGTCATAGCTGCATTCCACCCCAATTATCCCAACCTTCTCAAGGACAGATCATGAAACACATAAAGGACTATATCAGCTAACACAAGATCTCAATTATAAGACCATTGTGGGGTGGGTGGGGGAGGGATGATAGCACACAGGGAAGGATGGCAAGGGTAGGAGGTAAGCGAGAATGACTCAATCCTCCTCCATATTACTTGTCTAGATATTCATCTGGGCAACTTCTTCCTGTCTTTCAGTTTCAACTCAAAGTCGCCCTTGACTCTTAAGACTTAGAGGGACCTTCTATGCACTCACTCTGTTAACAATTGTACCTTTACTTGCCTATGTCCCTCCCTAGGCCATAAGCCCTTTATTGGAATGTCTTTCTAGTATCCTTACTAGATGTTAGTCCTTACCATAGAGTGGAGGCTCAAAAATTAGTTACTGAATAACTGAAGTAAGACACGAATAGCAATTGGATTGTAAAAACCAGGGGAATACAGGTTTTAGTGATACAGCTTTTTTTTTTTTTTTTTTTTTTTTTTTTTTTTTTTTTTTTTTTTTTTTTTTTTACCTAGGAGGTCCTTTTGCCTCTTTGGGTCAAAGAATGTGTGCCTTTGGGGCTTCTCTAGGCCTTTGGACTGTAGAGAAAAGTCCTAGAAACTTTTGAGGTTTGTGGGAAATGAGATATGTATTGAGCTTTGGGGACAATTTTGGTTCTGGAGTCTTAGTCAAGTAAGGAGGTGAAATAATGAACTTAGACCCTTGGTTGGTTCTACACAAAGGAAAAAATAAATTGCAGATTTCCTTCTAGGATATCTAGTCCAGTTCACCAAGATATTACTCAATGGGGGTCCAGGCAGTGTTGCTCACCAAGAATAAAGATTATGTATAATTTTTTGTGTTATGTTTCTTAGGGACAAGAATGTGCTAGAGAAATAGAAAGTTAAAAATCCCACACCTTATATTAATGTTATACATGAAATCTATTTGAAATTAGGATCTATGTTCTAAATATATAGGCAAGGAGCTCAGTAATATTGTAATTTATATTCCTTTATATAATAGAAAAATAAATTTTCTATATACTAGATTTCTGTTTGTAAGTATCTTGAGAGAGTATGAAAGCTGATATGTGTGCGTGTGTGTTATGATAGACTTAGCAAATAAACTGCCCTAAGAAGCATAAACAAAAGATGAATTTTGAAATAACTTGAATCTCCTACAAGAATCCAATGACGAAAGTCATATTTCAACACATGTAGCTCAGTTCTGAAAAGCCAGAATCACTGGCCATGTGTTAATTGATCAAACATGGTTGAATGACTAAGCTTCAGTTTGGAGGGATAAAGCCATCAACAAAGTTTAGATATAAGCAAGCAATTCTAGCCTTCTACTATTTTTAGTTGGTATGTTTCATTAGATAAGATTTAAATGGCAAAATGTCTGAAAGTAAATAATAAAGACTGCATTACGAAAAATGATCCCTAAAGTTTTGATTTGTGAATGTACCATACTAAAACTTCCCTTACTCTTTTATTAGAAAAGCATTAGAGAAGCAAGGATCTTTCTTGGTGTCAAATTAAATTTTCTCCAGTCCTCCTTTAATTAAATATTTTCTTTTTTTCATACACCACATTTAGTGTTTTTTACATTTATAATTTCTGTGGAACTGTTTTCCCTTGTTTAATATTCTTTTTCTCAATGTCTTTCCCTAAATTAAATTTTTCTCTTTTTTTCCTATTTTCCCTAATTCTTTTCTACTTTTCTGTCTTCCTTTAGTCCAGACCTCAATTTCCTTTCTTCACTCTCTAAAACAATATTGCCGATCTCAGTTTCTTCAGCATTTTGTAAGACTGATTTTCAAAGATGCATATACTTAATGTGGGATTGTCTGCACTGTATGTGATAAATGGAAACAAGTAAATAAAGAATAACCTTTGGCCCTTGTAGTCCTTGAGGTCCAGGAGGCCCAGGAGGACCCTAAATCAAGGAAAAGCACAGTTTTTAAAAGTAGTAATTATATGTATTAAAATTCATGCCTTAAATAGGCACACTATACACTTCCCTTATTTCTATCGTAATCAGATATCCCCAAATATAAATTTGCAATGAGGAAAAATTGTTACTAGTTACATAATTAGAAAAACCCACCTATTTATATACTAACATATGAACACATTTGAGGTAAAGATAAGATGGAAGGTCTTTTGGGTAGATTCGGTAAGGCAATGTAAAATTGCTGCCATGCTCCACACTTATCGTATTGGGATGAATTAGCCTATGAATATTAGCTTTGTTTCTACATACTCTCCTTGCCCCTCCACCCCAAAGACTTTGATTTCCCAAACCCTACAGAATAAAGCCATATTGTTTAGATAAGGCCAGAGATTTTTAAGAAAATTAGCAATCACTTTTTTTCTTGACCTTTTCACTAAGCAGACAAAGTGATTCAACTGGAGCAAATGTAAAAGATTATTAATACAAGAAAACATAAAATTAAGTATCAGATAAAAACAATAGCTACATTAGTACCATTTTGACTGGCATGCATCAATACCAAATACAAAACCACAAACCACAGAAAGCATGCAATAGGAGTTACCGTGACAGTTAAGGTGGTAATCCTCTGTTGGGAAAATGTATTGACAAAGACAGAGTTATCTATTTTGTGTGCCAAAGTACAGTAATACATTTGTGAAATAATCAACTTTTTGAATATGTTTTGGCTACTGTGATCTTATAAGGAGTTGACAAGATACTGAGAACATATTATCCTATCTTCAATACAGTATAGTTGTAGAGATTTTAAAAAATTATTTTAGGATCCTATTTTAAAATCTATAGCTGAAGAAAAGAATGTCAAAATTTTAATTCACTTGATTTAAAATTATGCAGTAAAGTTGTATATGCTAGAGGCTTGTCAGTATAATTGTGAACTGAGAAATTTTGCTATTGATAAAAGCTCTATTCTAGAGAGCACTTCATTAGGAAAAACAGAAATACCTTTGTTGCATTAAAACTGTGTGTGTGTGTGTGTGTGTTCCATGACTAAAGATATTAGTTGACGTGGAATTAATCTAATTTCTTTTCTTTTTTTTGGCATTCCATTTTTTTGTGAACTTAATCAGAAAAACAAATGAGTTTTTAAAATTGATTGCTTGATTTATTATACTTAAGTTCTGGGATACATGTGCAGAATGTGCACATTTGTTACACAGGTATACATGCATCATTGTGGTTTGCTGCACCCATCAACTCGTCATCTACATTAGGTATTTCTCCTAATGCTATCCCTCCCCTTGCCCCTCATTCCCTGACAGGCCCCGGTGTGTGATGTTCCCCTCCCTGTGCTCATATGTTCTCATTGTTCAGCTCCCACTTATGAGTAAGAACATGCGGTGTTTGGTTTTCTGTTCCTGGGTTAGTTTGCTGAGAATTATGGTTTCCAGCTTCATCCACGTTCCTGCAAAGGACATGAACTCATTCCTTTTTATGGCTGCATAGTATTCCATGGTGTATATGTCCCACTTTTTCTTTATCCAGTCTATCATTGATGGGCATTTGGGTTGGTTCCAAGTCTTTGCTATTGTGAATAGTGCTGCAATAAACATACGTGTGCTGGTACCAAAACATAAGTAGATTGGTACCAAAACAGATATATAGACCAGTGGAAGAGAACAGAGGCCTCAGAAATATCACCACACATTTACAGCCATCTGATCTTTGACAAACCTGACAAAACAAGCAATGGGGAAAGGATTCCCTATTTAATAAATGGTGTTGGGAAAACTGGCTAGCCATATGCAGAAAACTGAAACTGGACCCCTTCCTTACACCTTATACAAAATTAACTCAAGACGGATTAAAGATTTAAATGTAAGACCTAAAACCGTAAAACCCTAGAAGAAAACCTAAGCAATACCATTCAGGACATAGGCAAGGGCAAAGACTTCATGACTAAAACACCAAAAGCAATGGCAACAAGAGCCAAAACGGATAAATGGGATCTAATTAAACTAAAGAGCTTCTGCACAGCAAAAGACACTATCATNAACTGGACCCCTTCCTTACACCTTATACAAAAATTAACTCAAGACGGATTAAAGATTTAAATGTAAGACCTAAAACCGTAAAAACCCTAGAAGAAAACCTAAGCAATACCATTCAGGACATAGGCAAGGGCAAAGACTTCATGACTAAAACACCAAAAGCAATGGCAACAAGAGCCAAAACGGATAAATGGGATCTAATTAAACTAAAGAGCTTCTGCACAGCAAAAGACACTATCATCAGAATGAACAGGAAACCTACAGAATGGGAGAAAGTTTTTGCAATCTATTCATCTGACAAAGGGCTAATATCCAGAATCTACAAAGAACTTAAATTTACAAGAAAAAAACAACCCCATCAAAAGGTGGGCAAAGGATATGAACAGACATTTTTCAAAAGAAGACATTTATGTGGCCAACAAACATATGAAAAAAAGCTCATCATCACTGGTCATTAGAGAAATGAAAATGAAAACCACAATGAGATACCATCTCATGCCAGTTAGAATTGCGATCATTAAAAAGTCAGGAAACAACAGATGCTGAAAAGGATGTGGAGAAATAGGAACACTTTTACACTGTTGGTGGGACTGTAATTTAGTTCAACCATTGTGGAAGACAGTGTGGCAATTCCTTAAGGATCTAGAACTAGAAATACCGTTTCACCCAGAAATCCCATTACTGGGGTATATACCGAAGGAATTAATCTAACTTCTTAAAGTGCTAGAGAACTGTAACAAAATATACTGTCTCAAAAGTCTTAATCTCTAAAACATAATTCCGGATCCATGAATCATATTTTTGAATTAACATTTTCTGGTCTAAGTTCTGTGCTGAAAGTTCTATGGGGTTGATAACCGCTTTATGAACCCACAGAGGGGAGAACATTTCCTGTAGGGACTCTGGTCATAGAGAAACATTATTCAATTACATTTAAACTTGTAGATATCCGTTGAACACCATCCTTCTGTTTTCCACTATTCCACTCCAATTTCTGATTTGAGCTGTTGTTACTGTTTTTTTTATTTATTTATTTATTTTTTTTATTTTTTTTAATTGTTGTAAAAGGTAAAATGTCCACAAACTGGGGCAAGGTTATAAGGAAAAGTAAGGTCCCAGAATTTTACATCACATCCGTGTAACATAATTCCATTCAGTTTATTCTTCAGGGATTCACCTAGAACAAGAACTGGATTTGTAGTTATGAGAAAGCTACTTTTTTGTTGTTGTTGTTCCTATAGTGCAGATAAGTCATTTAAACAAGGCTATTAGAAAATTAAGGAGTAGAAATAATTTATCATTGCCTTCCAATGACATGTTACTTTTTTTTTTTTTGACACGGAGTCTTGCTGTGTCGCCCAGGCTGGAGTGCAGTGACACGATCTCGCCTCACTGCAAGCTCCGCCTCCCGGGTTCACGCCATTCTCCTGCCTCAGACACCAGAGTAGCTGGGACTACAGGCGCCCGCTACCACGCCCGGCTAATTTCTTGTATTTTTAGTAGAGACGGGGGTTTCACTGTATTAGCCAGGATGGTCTCGATCTCCTGACCTCATAATTGGCCTGCCTCAGCCTCCCAAAGTGCTGGGATTATAGGCGTGAGCCACCGCGCCCGCCCTACATGTTACTTTTTAACTAGAAAACAGGATCATAAAGCCCTAAAAAGGAAAGGGAGCTTCAAATTTGAGCTCTCTGAGGTTTTCCAACATGTGCCATATATTAATTCATTTTTCACCTGAACATAATGGTAGTTTGTATTTTTTTACATTTAAGGATAACAACATGTTTAATAATGAGCTGCAAAATAAAAGATTATTATTAATGGTAACTGACCTAACAGATGGAGTTTAAATGATTTTGTTAAATAACTATGTTTGTGAAACTTTAAAATTGTATAGTGTTCCATCCAGCTAATAGAAAAACAAATGACAATAAGCTGAGCTAACTTCACAAATACATAGTCTTGACCACCACCTGGAAGCACCAGTATGCAGACACACAGAGAAGTCCTAACGATGTGGCTCACCATGCATTTCTTATATGTGGCAAATCTTAAGTTAAAGCTATATAAACTCAGCAGGATTCTGTCCTGAACTCAATGAATTGAAAACCAGAATTTTTGGTGGTGATAAAGACATGCCATTCTCTAGTGAGACACGATGTGAAATGCGAGGCATGAACTACAGAAACTGCAAACTGGCTAAAGCCCAGCAGCCTGCTTTGTGATTTATTCCCTGAAATGTTTATCTGAATCTCTTTAGAATTAAAGGTTATTTTCTTTCATTTCTCATAATGGTGAAAGCTTAAACTCGCCCATGATTCATACTAGAGAACTGGTTTGGTTTAGATGACGATGATAATTTTTTAAAGAGTCAGTTAGGAAACAGAGGTTTTACTGCTAATTTGTGGAAATTTAACCACCTTAAATAAAAATAAATAGCTTATGGCAATGTTTATGTAAATCACAATCTTCAATAGAGGCAACAGTCAACTTTTATATTTCTAATATGGTATGATTATAACTGTAATATACTTCTACTTATCTGATTATCCTAGAGTATTTGTGGCAGATTGCTTTAAAAGGGGTAATAATGACATACCTGCAAAACTGTAAATATCCATCACTAGTTAGAGAATTAGAAGAATAAATGTCTACTATCTCTTCTCAATCTAATGTATTAATTTTATAAGGGACTCAATTCACTAGAGCACTATGTTAGGAAAACCAACAGTTTTGATGTGAAAAGATAACTATAAGCACGGCAAATAGTTGCCTAACAACCAACCCCATAAGAAGAATAAACCTTTAGGTTGAGACATAAGCATGAACTAGTGATGGATATTGACTGTTTTGTAGTCATATAGAATTAAAGATGAGAAAAAGAAACAGAGGTATCTTTTCATATCGAGATATAGGTGTCACATTTTTTAAAAAGTACAGTGCTTTTAGGCGTATCAGTAGAAAGTGCTCAGAAACTCTGAAAAATCACCCTAAGAATAGTATTAGGTTTTGTGGACTTACAGAAAAACATTTATTCCAATAACATCCTCATTTTGCAGATAAGATCAATGAAGTATAGATATATTAAGCAATTTCCCCCAAATGACTGAGCTAATAGAGGGGAGATCAAAATAGAGATTTCCATTTTAGACTAAGGATAGCTTGCCTCATGCCAGGGCCAGTTCATGCAAAGAATGCTTTGAGAACTTGATCACAGTGTTGCAGAAAAATGCCCAATTATATAGGAGCAGTTCTTGGAGGATAAGAAAGTAGATACCCCTTAAAGGTGGTAGCAAGAATTATGGGGCCATTGGAAGTAGTTCAAGGGCAATTTATAACATTGCTAATAAGCTAAGTTTTTAAAAAGTCCCTATATTTTATAAGAACTTTGAAAACACAGTAGGCACACCAAAACTTCGTGTTCTCTGTCTCTGTCTGCCTTTCTTTCCTTAAATAGTTATCAACTTGTGGGGAAAAGCGAACAATTTAGAAAACTAGTTCTAGAACTTGACAGTAGCCCAGAGGCCACTGATTACGTCGAATCCAGTTACACAGAGGAACACTAATTCAAGCTCTTGACTAAAGATACTGTCCAAGCAACACTTCTCCAAGCAGTAAACATGCTTCTCTTTGTAGTTTACCAGAAGAAAAAGACTGAAAAGGCCAAAAAATAGGCTGAGCTGAAGATAGATTAAAAAAAAAAAAAAAAAAAAGACTTAGTACTCTACTAGTTAAAAATGACAGTTGTAGCAAAGAACCTATTAGAGGTACAGATCTGTCATAATTAGATTGTGTTAGTAAAATCATAAAGATGGAAAAGTCAAACAGGTACAAAGTGGCAGAGAAATATTTAAAACAACTAATGTGGCTTACAAGCAAAGAAATGGCTTGTACATGAGTTAAGTATACTTATTCAAACAATAACCATTTATTTAATATTTACATATCTAGACAATATAAGCATAAAATGTTTTTCTATCACCAAGCTTACAATCTCATAAGAGGTAAGACTAAAATCAACTATGGAGTTTGATTTTCAATGGTAAACCACCAGAACCCCACTACTAATGTTTGGATTAAGAGGAAGAACTCATCTGAGTGGCAGCAGTGGATTGATGTGTAGAATTTATATGGGAAAGAAAGGAAAGAAGAGTGGGATGAACACAGGCAAAAAGGGGGAAATTTGTATGGATATGATAAAAATGATTATACCAGGGGAGACTCTGCTGTGGAGAAATGAAAAGTTTTCCACGGGAAGGGCATGACTATAGGGGCTTAAGATGGAGAAGCTTTGGCTTGATAGAGTAGGCAGAAGGGGGGTCATTAGGTTTCTGAGCAAATTAGAAGCATCGAAGCCATGATCATTTATAAAAATTAATCTTGGAGTGATATACAAGATGAATTAGAAGGACAACGAGGTACTAGGGAAAGAGTCATTGGTCAGGGAGCTGTTGCTGTATTAGGCATGAAGTAAACAGGATGTGGACTCAGTTGGGAATGGAAAGAACAGGCAATCTCAAGAGATACTTTGAAAAAGGGAATAGAAGCCCCTTGGTGAGATAGAATAAGTAAAGGACTAAGAATAGTTTAAAAATGGCTCTAAACTTTCTATTCCCCCAAAATCCAGATTCACAGTATCACTAAGAGAAACCGGTTACTTAAAAAAGGGACTCATTTGGTAGGTGGGAAAGGTAACCAGTATAATTGTGTGTATTGGTGGAAGTTGATAAAGCATTCATACATCCATAATGAAAATATTCTTGGACAGCTGGGAGCATACACAGATTATATCTGGAGACGAAAGAATTGAGAGCCATAATGTAGAAGAACACAGAGGGAGTGGCTGTACCAAGAAAAGATCAGAGATTTGAGGATACTAGGGAATAGACAGAGAAATTAGAAACACCAAAATACAGGTGATACGCCAGAGAAGAAGAATGGAAAAAATGAAATGAAAGTAGAAGGTCAGAGAGACCAAAAAAAAAAGTTTCAAAAGGAAGGTGGTTTGATATCAATATCACAAAAAAGTCAGGGGTGATGAGTCCAGTAGACTTGACGTAGAGGTTATCGTTGACCTTTGTAAGAGAAGCTGCAACAGAATGATGATAAAGGCTAGAATGCAGGAGTCTAAACATGAAAAGAATGAATAGGAAGCAAAGGTGATAGAGACAAGCCACATAGTCGATCGCTTACTTAATGAGATGAAAAGAATTATATGGTAGCAATAATAAGAAATACTTATAGAGGACTTACTATGTGCTTACTCTTATGCTAAGAGTATAATATATATTGTGCCATTTGGTCTTCTCAACAATGT
Organism: Rhinopithecus bieti; assembly: GCF_001698545.2. Lineage (NCBI taxonomy): Eukaryota > Metazoa > Chordata > Mammalia > Primates > Cercopithecidae > Rhinopithecus > Rhinopithecus bieti. The sequence continues at coordinate 148,504 of NW_016814799.1, read as the reverse complement.
TATGAGGAAGATACTGCTACCATCCTCATTCTGTAGACAGGGAAACTGAGGCACAGAGAAGTGAAATAACTTGCCCTAGGTCACACATTAGTAAGCAAGAGAGCTGAGATTTGAATGCAAGCAATTCCAGCCCCAGAGGCACAGAGCTCTTGATTGCCTTGCCACACTCCCTCTGCAAGCAAGGAGGCAAAACTTGGCCAAACTAACACAAGGTTTATCCCTCATAAGGCTTAACTATATCTGAAGGTGGAAAGGAAAGGAAAGAAAGGATTGAAAAATGCTACAAAATAAAGAAGATAAACTGGGGCAGAGAGAAGGGGATGGGTTCCTGAGAACAGGGAGAAGGGGTGCCTTGAGCAGTGGAGTCCTCTGAGGATAGAGGGTGTGGAAGCTCATATTTGCACACATTACATGGGTGCTCCTCAGCATCCTTCTCAGAGTATGTCAGGGCAGGGAGCAGTCACTTGCCTGCAAGGCTTCGTGGAGGTTGCCGTTGTAGTCTATGATCTCAGTGGCTCCTTGATCCCCTTTTTGACCAGGTGGACCCTATGACAAAACCAATCAAGGGAAAATCATGGATATTAGCTTAGCATGTAGGGTGGACTATGGCAGAAACAGAAACATAATTCACAGCTCTCTCTGACCATCATTTCCCTACTAAGGCCCAACTGTACTTTAGAATATATAAATAATTATGTTCAAAATTTATCCTTATTTCAAAGGAGGCAAACCACTTCTTATATCCTGTTTTTGGTAGGTTCAATATATGAAATCTGATAAAAAAATACGATTTAATTTTTGAAACTATTTTCTGAAAATTACAATATAGGCTACTCTGATGTGACCTGTACAATTTTATTTGCTTTATTCATATTTATTAAAGCATCCTCCAACCTTTTGTTCCTCATCCATACTTCATATATTGCTTCCTCATTCTTTTTTTGAGATGGAGTCTTGTTCTGTTGCCCAGGCTGGAATGCAGTAGCGTGATCTCGGCTCACTGCAACCTCTGCCTCCTGGGTTCAAGCAATTCTCCTGTCTCAGCCTCCCATGTAGCTGGGATTGCAGGCATGCACCACCATGCCCAGCTAATTTTTGTATTTTTAGTAGAGTTGGGGTTTCACCATGTTAGGCAGGCTGGCCTTGAACTCCTGACCTCAGGTGATCCACCAGCCTTGGTATCCCAAAGTGCTAGGATTACAGGTGTGAGCCACTGCATCTGGCCCTCATTCTTTAAAAAGATAGAACATTGTTCTGTAGAAAAATGTTGGCTTTCCCATCAGGAATGAATGCCACAAAAATTAAACCAAATAGGGTACAAACAATAGAATACATGTATATTTTTAAGACTTCTACCCTACTTACTAGATCTGCTACTTAACTTCCATTAGTCATGTCATAATTCCCTTTTTTTTAAAAAGGATGCTGAACATATGGGTTATTGCTTTCTTTATAATTGAGTTAATTGCAAAGTGGAAAATTCCATTAGCTGGATGGGAACAGAGGGAAAGTAGACAGGGGGAGTTCTTCAAACCTTCTCAAAGAAACTTAGTTTATGTGTTGGAATCCCTACACTCACTGCTTCTGGTGAGGAAAGAAAAGGAAGTAGGGGCATTTCAGGAATAATTACAGTAGTCTACCTTCAATACTATTATTGAGTATTATTAATACAGATGTCATATGAACAGCCATGACATGAATTCAAATCTGCGATTGTAGGAAGCAAAAGTTTAGATGGATGAGAGGAACACTCACCCTTGGTCCCTGAGCTCCAGAGTCCCCTTTGTCTCCACGATCCCCCTTTTCCCATTGGAAAGAGAAAAAACTTAATTAGAAGTGGGAGAGTCTAGAAATCTCTCATCTAAGAATGTATTTATACCATACAGAAGCACCTTTAATATGAACTTCTGAAGTGAAAAATAACAGCAACCACCACCAAAATGGCAAATGCTTTTTTAAAGATACAGCTTGAAAAGAACTAAAATTCCTTTTTTAAAAAAATTCCCTTTTCAGGTAATAGAGTATCTTGAAACAACAATATATATGGTAACTGTCTCACTAGGTAGGATCTGCAAAGGCAAAGCAAGAGGTTTCTATGGCACCCAAAGTAAGTTTTTACCTTGCAGATTGAGACATGTTCTTCCTTTTTATGAAGAGATTTGGGGCAAAGGGAAAAAGAGCCAACAATTGTGTTGTTTTTCCTCTGAGAAGAAAAGTATAGATAATTGGGACAGGAAAGGAGTAAAGAGCTCATTCTAGGGAGAATTAGGAAAGGAAGATCAGAGGCTAGGCCTCCCTCTGATGATGGGGATCTAAGGAAAAGTTCATCTGTAGATATAGGCATTTTAACACTCAGACAGTGCTGAAGTGGACAGCAGCCAGCTGGAACAGGTTGGCAGGGCTGAAGGTCAGAGGCAGGGCAAACCCAACGCTCTTTTTTCAGTGCAATATGAAATTTATCGACGTTTCAGTGATGGTGGCATTACCTCAACTGTAGAGCAGCAGGAATAGTCTAAGCCCTCAACATTCTTAGAAATGTAAACTGAAACTTTGGAGAAGAGATTTGAACCTGTGTAGATTTAAAGGTTCTTTAAAACAGCCTTAAATCGATAGGGTTCTTTTTCTGTACAGACTTCAAAGCATTTTTATTTTTTAAAAATTTATTATTTTTTTTTATTATACTTTTAAGTTCTAGGGTACATGTGCAATAACATCAGGTTTGTTACATATGTATATAGTGTGCCATGTGGTGTGCTGCACCCATCAACTTTGTCAGCACCCATCAGTTCATCAATTATATCAGGTATAAACACACAACAACACCTCCCCCGAACACACCCCCCTCCCCATGATAGGCCAAACCAGTGTGTGATGTACACACACATCAAGTCCCAAGAACAACATTGAAAACAAAATTCCCACCTATGAGAGAACATCGTGAAAGGTTTTCTGTTCTTTAAAAAATTTGCTAAGTAGATGATGGTTTCCAGCTGCACCAAGTCCTACAAAGACGCAAACTCATCTTTTTATGTGCATAAGTATTACCATGGTGTATATTTCCACAATTATAAACAACAAATCTGTCACAGATGGACATTTGGTTGATTCCAAGTCTTTGCTATTGTAATAGTAGCACACAATAAATACGTGTGCATGTGTACAATAAAGCAGCATGATTATAATCGTTTGGTATCAAGCATTTTAAAAGTTTTCTACAGATTTCACATAAACTGGGTAAGGATGAATAAAGATAAGCAGGAAAAAAGATGATAATTCTTCCCATCCACAGTATGCTAATAACATTGATCATAATAAATTTGCTATGAATGAAGCGTTAATAATCTTTGCTCTCTGTTTTCTTCATCTTGCACATATTTTTTTCCATGTTAGTAGCTAACAGCATTTTAAATAACATGATTCTGCTGACACTATATATGTTATTGCAGATAGTATAAAGAGTATGATATAGAGGAGAATTTCAATTGGCAGTAAAATTTCAATGCAACGAAGGGAGTCAATTAAAAAGCAGAGTATAATTTGAGCATTTATCACAAAGATAGCCAGGAAATGAAAAATTAGATTATATAATACATAATTTAAGGAAAGTTCTTAATTTTTTTCCAAGAAGCTATTCCTATGAAATGGGAAATACAACTTTTCTTAAGGAATTTTCTGAAGCACAAGACTATGCAAAAACAAGCAAGATGAAATAAACATATTGTTTTGAGTTATCATCATAGAGATACTGCAATCCATTTTGCAATAAGAATTGCAATTTCACTGTGTGAAAGAGTTTAATCTAAAACATGAAAAACATGCCTCTGTGGCAAAGGTAAAAAGCACAGATCTTGAAGGCCTCATGTTATATTTAAATGGTTATCTGGTTACTGACCTTTGACCCCTTTGGGCCTCTACTTCCTGATTCACCTTGTTTCCCCTATTACAGGAGAATAAGAGTATAAAAAAGATAAAATTATAGAGGAGATAAGAACAGAAGAAAAGAAATTAGCAGTCACTCAGAATAATGAAGAAAAATGGAAACACTTTATTTTAACTGCCTCAATATATGGTTCTACAGAATGTTGGTTATTATAATACTAAACGTAAGTATCATCACTATATCATCAGTTCATTCCATTATTATTCTGAAGGCTGCCCTCCCATCAGTGGATGAGAAGAGTTCTGTGAATAATTCTCATTAGTCTCAACAGTGTTGGCCTGCATCAATTTCCTTTTCATCAAAGAGTAAATCGTTTCCTGTGTCTCCAGGAGGGGCTATTAAAATAAAGTGTGACCATACTAGTTTGCAGAAAGTTTAAATGAATAAGGTTAAACAGTCAAATAAGTCCTTAGCTCTAATATTTTCAAGGTGTTACGCCCCATTAAGTTACCATAGAAACTAACACAGCACTTATCAACAGGGATTTTTTCTCAGTAAGTTTTAATACACATTGAGTGATAATGTGTTAATATGACAGCACTTCTTTTACATTTGGATATGCTATCAGTTTGCTCACTGAACAGATTAAACAGGGTGAGATGAATTGTAAAATCTCTTTTGAAAAGAACCAGTTGGTGTGCATTTCAACAAACTATTTGTGATTTGGGCTGTTTTAATACCTGTTGAGAATGTTTTCGTTTTTTGTGTTCTAAATCAAATCAAGCCAGAGAATGGTTATTTTCCAATGTAAGAATAACTGACCTTTGGTCCGGGGGCTCCGGGTTCCCCTCGCTCACCTCTTCCAGGAGGCCCTGCTTCCCCCCGTTCACCCTGTCACAAATTGCAAAACAGGTAAATGGCCATTCCCCCAACCCAGGCTGGTCCCTGTAGATTAATAAATGAGTTGAATGAAACCAAAGAAAGCAGAGAGTTTTCATTGATTTACCCAGTACCCAGCATTTTATTTATTCATGTTATCTCTTAACATGAATTATTTTATAATCAAAACAATTTGTGATGGTTAATTTTAGGTGTCAACTTGACTGGATTAAGGGACACATAGAAAGATAATAAAACATTGCTCTGGGTGTGTCTATGAAGGTGTTAATGGAGGACACTGGTGGGTGAGTCTATTGACTGAGTGAGGAAGATCTACTTTCAATGTGAGGCGGCACCATTAAATCTGCTGGGGGCCCAGATAGAAGAGGAAAGGCAAACTCTGTCTTCCGGAGCTGAGAGCCCTTCTTCTCAGTCCTTGGACATCAGAACTCCAGGTTCTTGTCTTTGGATTTTGGGACTTGCACCAGTGCCCCTCAGGCTCTCATGCCTTCAGCCTCAGACTGAAAGTTACACCATCTGCCTCCCTGGACCTGGGGCTTTCCAACTTGGACTGAGCCATGCTACTGTCAACCCAGGGTCTCCTCCAGCTTGCAGATAGCCAGTTGTGGGACTTCTCAGCCTCCATAATTCCATGAGCCAATTACCCTAATAAATCCCCACTCATCTATCTATCTCCCTGGATATATCCTATTGGTTCTGTCTCTCTGGAGAACCTTGACTAATATGCAATTAGCCAATGTTTGTATTATCATCCCCATTTTATGGATAAGGAAATGGTTTGGTAAATGCCTGTCAAATAGCTATGTTGGTAAATAGAAAGACCTTTAAATGGAATTGATAAAGACCATCATTATACCTCAAAATAGGAACGAATATCCGTTTTCATTCTGCAGTCACTTTTTAAGAACTGCTGGCAAGAAGCATGGCAAAGTGGTTAAGTTCCTGGCTCTGTAATCCAGCATCTTAGGTTTTACTCCTGGCTCTGCTATTTACCAATTCTGTGTTCTAGGGTAAGTTAGTTAGGTTCTGTACACCTCAGTTTCCTCTGTAAAATGGACAAAGTTAATAGTACTCATCTCATAGTTTATGAATGTAAAAGTGTTCAGAATGGTGCTAGTCACACAGGTTTTATAGTTTTTTAAATATATTCATGTCTCTGTGAAGTATAAATATGGCTACTGTCCTCAAGGACCTAGTGATGTACTTAGGCAGACAAGAGCCGCAAAAAACCAAAATAGTTCAGGATTAAGGAGTAATATAAGGCCATATATGACAGAAGGGGAATCCCCATTGATTTCTGTTATTGTGGATTGGATCCCTGGAGGTGAGACTTGAATTGTGTCCTGAAGGATGAGTAGGGTTTATTTCATAATTATTGCTGTTAATGACTGTAGCATGGATGAGTGCAGGAACTGCACAAAACACTTTACATGCATTATCCTATTTAATCCTCAGGACAGATGAGAAAAGTTTTATTATCCATATTCTACAGATGAGGAAGCCAAAGTTTGGAGAGGTTAAGTAACTTGTTCCAAGTCACAAAGCTTTTAAAGTGGGTAAAACTGGTTGTACTCAAACTTCAATTTTTGCATAAATGTTTTAAATGTACATCTTTGCACATCTCTGATCATTTTCTGAGGATAAATTCCTAGTTGGAAAATTGCTAGGTCAAAAAGTATGAATATTTTTAAAAACTTGCTAAATTGCCCTCCAGGAAGATGGTGCCTTTTAATACTCCCTAAACACAGAGTAAAGAGTATCTGGCTTCTTGCATAAGGGGTAGAATTTCAATCATCAAACATTTAGAATTCAGACTGTTGATGACATATTTATGGATGAAAGAGGTGCTCTCCTCACTGAAGGAAATACTTCATCTTGGAAAAGATAATAAAATAGAATTGGATCTGTGGTGGGTCATGTAGGGCTTTAAATTCCAAGATCCTTATCTGTATCATGCCCACTTTGGGAAGCTTTTGTAGTTTTGTAGGGGAGGTGGGATAGGTTAGTCAAGGGTTAAGAAAGACAGGAGGCAAGAGTTAAAGACTCAGTAGGCTTCTCAACAGCAACTGAAGAGGTTGTGAAAATGGAGAGGTTGAGAGAAAGACAAGGGACTTCTCTAGATACAGGAGATAGACACAATGGCCCAGAAACAAAAGGGCTTTTGCTTTTGTCATCCCCACCCCATTACCCTGTTGAATGAGACTAAGGAGCTTCTATTGGTATATGAAAATTATTTTAAAAACTGTAAAGTATTTGGTGTTTCTTTTAATATTTTACTTTAAGAATTACAGAATAATTCTTAAACAGTCCACTATGAAAACCCCTTAAAATCATTTATCTGTAGTTTGCCACAAGAGTGGAAGTCTATACATCTGTACTTTTTTTTTTTTTTTTTTTTTTTTGAGACAGAGTCTCGCTAGTCGCCCGCTGCTGGAGTGCAGTGCTGGATCTCAGCTCACTGCAAGCTCCGCCTCGGGTTTTAACGCCATTCTCCTGCCCTCAGCCTCCTGAGTAGCTGGGACTACAGCATCCCACCTCGCCCAGCTAGATTTTTGTATTTTTTAGTAGAGACGGGGTTTCACTGTATTGGCCAGGATGGTCTTGATCCCCTGGCCTCGTGATCCGCCCATCTCGGCCTCCCAAAGTTCTGGGATTACAGGCTTGAGCCAACGCACCCGGCCCTTACATCTTTACTTTTTAACATTTATATATTTTTAGAGAGGGGATCTTGCTATGTTGCCCAGGCTGGAGTACAGTGGCTATTTACAGGCACTATCATAGCACACTACAGCCTCAAACTCCTGGGCTCAAGTAGTTCTCTGGCCTCAGCCTCCTGAGTAGGTAGGATGACAGGTGTGCACCACCACACCAACCTAGAATCACTTTTTGTTACATCCTTTATTAGTTCCCTATCACTCTCTGAAATCATATTATTTATTTGTTTACTTCTTTCCCTCCTTCCATCTGTTCCTCGCCCACACTGCAATGTAAGCTTCAGGAGAATAGAAACTGTTGCTGTTGCATTTACTTCCCATGCTTAAATGCCGAAAAATATTTGGTAAAAACATTGGTAAATTAATGAATAAACAGTATTAGTAAAAGTATTCTAAAATATTCTGACTATAGCCCCATTTCTTTTCTTTTCTTTTTCTTTTCTTTTTTCTTTTTTTTTTTGAGGCAGGGTCTCACTCTGTCACTCAGACTGGGGTGCAGTGGTGTGATCTCGGCTCACTGCAACCTCTGCCTCCTGGGCTCAGGTGATCCTTCCACCTCAGCCTCCTAAGTAGCTGGGACTACAGGCATGTGCCACCATGCCCAGATAATTTTTGTATTTTTAGTGGAGATGGGGTCTCGTCTCGTTGCCTAGGCTGGTCTCAAACTCCTAGACTCAAGCAATCTGCCTGCCTCAGCCTCCCAAAGTGCTGGGATTAGAGTCGCAAGCCACCATTTCCAGATTCCTCCCCCCCATTTCCTTAGCCTGATCTAGGTCCCTTTCAGGTACTAATGTAGATACAAAAGATGCAGCATTTTTTGATGCCATTACACATCTTCCTTGATTATGATCTTTCTTCACTGTGTTGGGAATAAGAAACATAGTCTTAGCTACTTTTTAAATCTGAATTTAGTGGTACAAATCCAGATTGTCTACACAAGTAGAAGAGTGGTGTTCAGCTGAAAGAGATTTTTAAAATAATCATGACTTTCCCATTATCATACTGAACCAACCATAACATTTATACTTAGCATATGTGGATTCAACACAAATTAGATATTTAAATAATATTCATGTGTGTATATGTGTGCACGTGCATGTTGCTGTTTTAACAGCTGATTTAAGGTAGGTAATTCAGCTGACAATTAACCTCAAAGTAATGTTAGTAAAATGAATTTCCTATCCATATCCCCTCTGTGAAAATACAAAATAGGTACAGTACATTCTTTACTTTTATTTGGGGTTCAGAGTAGTATCTGTTACATGAGTACCTGGTCTATAAAATCATGCTAGATTCTTCATAACAGTAATTAATGTTGATTTCATGCCTCTACCTGGAACTTTTTCTGAAACTGCAGAATAGTTTAAAATCAGGTAACTAAAGAAAAGATATTTAGGAATGAACTCCACTCTCTACTGCTTGTGTTTTCTCTATTTTCCCTTGTACAGCACACAAAATGTCACACATGCTTTTAGATCCAGTTCACGCCTGGCTTTCTCCTTCATTGACCAGGCCTCCCTTTCTTTGTGTATCACGCCCATCTGTGAGGCTGCCTTCTTTTCTCCCCTGGCTCTGAGGCTGCAAGCCTGAATAAATACAACAGTTCTTGTATTAACAGGGAATGCTCATTATTTTCTTGCTCTCTCTCTCTCTTTTTATTCCAGAAAGGCATTTCTTGTGTGAATCTGCTCAGGCTAAAACAGGCATTCCTCATATTTTGTTAATAAGCCTGACAGCTCATGATGTGGAGAAATTTCTTAAGAAAACAATTTTGCATAATCTGATGGAGTTTCGTCCCCCCAGGACACACATAGTTTCCATTTACTAGGTTTAGAGTTATTTTCACTTGACCAGAAGAAATGAGGACCCTTCTGTCAGAACAGACCATGAACATATTTCTGCAACTCTTGGAAATCATCCCTGGCTTATTTCTGTTGAATGCAATACACATTGAGGCAAAGACTGCTATGGTTTAAAAATAAAAGAATGTAGTTTGATGTAATTTTGCCCCTTCTTTGATTCATGAGTCTGTCATGAGTAAAGTTCTATCATCAGAGCTGTACTTTTTATGTCTTTCAGGGTAGATTAAAAGAGAACTCTGGGTCTGACTGTATTCATAGCAGCATTTTTTTTTTTTTTTTACATGGCAGCACATAGATTTTGCTTTTAGAGCCCTCTCTAGGGTTGCCAAGCAGAAGATCATGAGATGGTTTTCATTATAGAATATTTTTGCAGACATTATTCAGAGTAGATCCTTTTGGGATGAGGCACTTAGGAATCTATATGACATCAGTACTTGCCTTTGAAATCTGGGGAGTAATGGGAATTGTAATAACCTTTGATTTACAAGTATATCCTGAAAATGGTGATGAGGAGCAGCAGTTAATGAGTTTTATCTCTCCTCCTCAGAATTCCTCTACTTTTCCATATGGCCAGGAGGCTAATAGCATCCTATCAGTTTAGGAGCAATTTGGGGGACAAGTGGAACAATTAAAATATTCCACCATCCTGTTGTCTTGCCTAAGGCTTTCTAGAATTAACTTTCCACTACTCAATATTAAACACAGTGGTCCCATTAGAAGTGTTAGTAATAGGTAGGTTAAGCTGCTTTCATTCTCTATTAGGCAAAAATATCTGGCAAACTAAATTATGAAGTTATCCCACATTTCTTTCAACATAGTGGACTAAAATATATGACAAAATTTCAGAAAGAAGAAATCAAGCAGGAAAGAAGGAGGGAGGGAGGAAGAAAAGAAAGAAAGAAAATAAAAGAAAAAGAAAGAAAGAAAATAAAGAGAGAAGGAAAGAGAGAGAAAGAAAGGAAGAAAGAAGGAAAGAAAGAGAGAGGGAGGGAGGGAAGAAAGGAAGGAAGGAAGGAAGGAAGGAAGGAAGGAAGGAAGGAAGGAAGGAAGGAAGGAAAAGGGAAGGAAAGGAAGGGAAGGAAGGAAAGGAAGGGGAAGGGAAAGGAAGCGAAGGGAAGGAAGGAAGGAAGGGAGGAAGGAAAGGGAGAAAGGAAGGAAGGAAAGGAAGGAAAGAAGGAATGAAGGAAGAGAGAGAGAAAGAAGAAAGGAGAGAAGAAAGAAGAAAGAGAAAAGAAAAGAAAGAAGGAAGGAAGGAAGGAAGGAAAGGAAGAAAAAGAAAGAGGCCCACTTACTTTTGTTCCTGGTAAACCTGGTAAGCCTGGTTCTCCTTGAGGGCCAATGAAACCTGGTTCTCCCTTTAAAAACATGGGCATATGAGATCATTAACAATTTGACAATAAATAAATAAATAAATAAACAAACAAACAAAGCTAAACTCATTTTCTTCTACTGAGATTTTACTTCCTTGATTGTACACAGCTTTCTTGCCAAGATCCAGGTACTGACTATAAAATTAATCAAAACTGGTTTTAATCAGTGAAGACACTTTGAGCAAAACTTTGGAGAAGTTTTAGAAAGTAAAAGTGACTAAGTAATCAGATAAATGTCCTTATAATTTCCTTCCTCATCTGTTGTCCAGTGTTTCTTACCACTTACCAAAACAAGATGCATTATGTTTGGGTGAATATGGTAGGTAGCCTCTAAAATGGGCCTCAATAATCTTACCTCCTGTTGTTCATCCCCTTGTGTAATCCTCTCCCCTTGAGTATAGACTGGATTTACTGACTCACATCTAATGAACAGAATATGGCAGAAGTGATGGGGTATCACTTCCAAACTTAAGTTGTGAAAAGTCTGTGGCTTCCATTTTGGGGGCCCTTTCTTGTTCTCTCTTAATTGGATCACATGTTGCGAGCACTGAGGTCTGCCCAACCACATGTGTGAACTTAGGAGCAAGTGCCTCACCCTTTTAGAGTTCTCAGATGAGACCATAGGCCTGGCTGCCAGCTACACAGCCATCTCATGGGAGACTGAGCCAGAAGCACCTAGTTATGCTGTGCTTGAATTCCTGTCCCTCACAAACTATAAGACAGTTAATGTTTGTTGTTTTAAGCCACTAACGTTTTCAGGGTATTATGGTAGGCAGCAATAGATAACTGATGCAATGAATGTTGTTAGGGAAGAGATTCAGGAGTGTTCAGCATGAAAAGAAAACTATCTCTCCTTGCCATACCTCCAAAACCTTGTCTCCACTACCTAGAAGAAACCCAGCAGTAAAACAAAAATATATTTCATCCTGGTCCACGATTCCTGGCACTAACCTCCTAAAATTGAATTTTCTGAGCGATAGGATAGAGAAGGAGCATCTTTTGTTATTCAAACCAGTTCCTTTCAACCATCCCTGAGTCTATGTCACTGAGGTGACTCTCATCGACGCCCTAGACAGCTTCAGGATAGGAACTGGTTGCCAGAGGGGCCAACGGCATAAGAGTGTGGGAACTTTCTGCCCTACCTCCCAGCCTCTGGGGAGGGGACAGGGTCTGGAGATGAGTCCAACCACCAATGGCCAATGATTTAATCAATTAGGCCTACGTAATGGAACTTCCATAAAAGGCCCTAAACAACAGGGACTAGAGAACATCCAAGTCAGTGAGCACATCCATGCACTGGGAGGGTGGAATATATCAACTCCATGGAGACAGAGGCTCTTGTGTTCTGGCCCCTTTTGGACCTCGCCCTATGTACTTCTTCATTTGGCTGTTCATTTTTATTAACTGTAACAGTTTATAGCACCTTCCTGATTTCTGTGAGTTGCCATAGCAAATATCAATCCTGAGTCGGGGGGTTGGGGGCGGGATGTGCAAACCCCTGAATTTATAGCTGAGTCAGACAGAAGTACAGGTAACCTGGGGGCTCAATACCTGTGCCTGGTGACCAAAATGAGGTCACTCTTATAAGACTCAGCCCTTAAATCTGTTTGATACCAACCTGGGGAGTTAGTGCCAGAACAGGATCGAATTGTAGGACACCCAGTTGGTGTCAGAGAATCAGAGAGGTAGAGAACTGGTTTTGGAAAATACACTACATATTTGGTGTTGGAAAACACTTGAGATAAGCGTTCACATTATCTTGACTATCCGTAAAGTTTTATTTTCTTTTTTAACTATTTGAGGTCAAATATAAGAGTTTACCCAAAATCTGTAAGAAAATTTTAAAGCAAAAGCCATAATGGCTTTGTTCTCACTTCCTGTTTTTTCCCCCTCTTGGATGATTTCTGGAGTAGTTGTTAATATTTTAAAATATATTTGATTTCCTTCTAAGGCAGTAGTATTTCAACCTTTGTTTCATGATACATGGAACTGAGCAGGAATGTATAGATAAAATGTTTTATAAGACATGATAAAATGTCAGGCTGGGTGCAGTGGCTCACACCTGTAATCCCAGTACTTTGGGAGGCTGAGGTGGGTGGATCACTTGAGTCCAGGAGTTCGAGACCAGCCTGGGCAACATAGAGAGACCCCCATCTCTACAAAAAATATGAAAAATTAGCCGGATGGGATTGTGCGAGCCTGTAGTCTCATCTACTTAGGAGACTGAGGCGGGAGGATCATTTGAGCCAGGGAGGTTGAGGCTGCAGTGAGACGTGATGGTGCCACTGCACTCCAACATGGTTGACAGAGAAGACCCTGTCTCAAAGAAACAAAACAAAACGACAGGCTAGAATGTCATCAAATATTTTCCACACAAGTCAATTTTTAAAATATGCTATAAAAAACCTTGGGTATTGGGTGGGGAACAAAAGGATATCACCACCACCAGACATATATTGATAGATAACTCATATATATTTATCTCTAGCCCTGGTGCTCATGAGACTGATCTAAGAAAAAAAAAAAGGCAGGAGTGGGGAACTAATGCTTTAGGTTTATTGCTTGCACATTTTCTATAACTCTCTAGTCTACCTGTCCCATACCTTACACCTATTAGAAAGGAGAATCTGAAAATATAATTTTGGGTGGCTCTCTTAATGGTCTAAAAATGAAAATCTGAACTATATTCAGAGAAATCAGTGGTGATTATTCTACTTCTAGTGAGAGAGTTTAACTAAAGTCAAACAAAAACATTACAAGGAATACATTTGTTTACATGTAAAATATTTCCCCTAACAAAATGATATATACAAATAAATATTTCCTCTGCCTTCCCAAGATAAATGCTGTATTAAAGTCAACGTGTATCATTGGTAACAACTTACTGTTGGGGGAATGTAATGCAAGTTAATATGTTGAAAGTTTATAGGAAGACAAGAATTCTTATATACATTCAAGTGAAAATAAAATGATTTCACTCTTTAGCAAAACAAATAGATGCGCCATTAAAGCATACTCATAAAAGAGAAGAAAAAAGAGTAAATGTTGCAAAAACATATTCCTTATACAGGTTAGTGTTTAGTTTATAAACAGATGAAGCATGCAGGTGCATAGTTCACAAACAAATAAATAAGGCTTTGCGATCTCAGCTGCCAGGTAAAAGTGGTTTTATTCTTCCTTTTTTTTTTTTTTTTTTTTTTTTT
>NW_016814799.1:90627-134199 GCF_001698545.2 Rhinopithecus bieti | reverse complement strand
TATGTTGTTTCCTTTAGTAAGTGTATAGAAAGTTCTTTTTTTTTTATGTGCTAGCTAAAAGCATTGATAGTTCTTTTAAACAAAAAATTCAGGGCAAAATTTATTTCTAGATACAAAATTAGCACTGCATTTGACCATCTCAATGATTTTAGCACAATTAATATTGACTGGTTAATTTTAAAGGCTTTGAGTATGATACGTTATACCTGATCATGCCACTTTAAGAAAGCATCTACCGTATCTATACATTCTGACATGCTTATTTCAATTTATTCAAGGAGAAAACCACATACTTAATTTTAGGATCACAGTTTTCATCTATTTACTTCCAGAGGTCTGCATCATTTTAGAAACATTATCTCCATTTTCTCTATATCTTGGCAGGATGGGCAGGAGTTAATTATTGGTCTCTTTTTTCTCTCTCAGACTTCAAAAACAGTTGTTGAAGTAAATAAGGCATGGACATGTTGACTCATGGTCTTCAGCTAGTTGGGCTATTTGTTACTTCCCTAAGCTTATACCAGAGGTTCTCAAAGTGTGCTCTGGGGACCTCTGGAGATTTCTGGACATTTTCAGAAAGTCTTTAAGGTCAAACTATTTTTACAATAACACAAAGACATTATTTGCCTTTTTACTTTCATTCCTTCATGAGTACACGGAGTATGAAAAGTTCAATAGGCCAGACATGGTGGCTCATGTTTGTAATCCCAGCACTTTGGGAGGCCGAGGCGGGTGGATCACTTGAGGTCAGGAGTTTGAGACTAGCCTGGCCAACATAGTGAAAACCTGTCTCTACTAAAAATACAAAAACTAGCCGGGCGTGGTGGTCTGCACCTATAATTCCAGCTACTTGGGAGGCTGAGGCAGGAGAACCACTTGAACCTGGGAGGCAGAGGTTACAGTGAGCTAAGATTGCGCCACTGCACTCCAGTTCAGGCAACAGAAGGAGACTCTGTCTCAAACAAACAAACAAAAAAGAAAGGTTTATTATATGGTTCCAGATTCCACATTGCACCTAACCTTTAAGAAACTACTTGTGAGGTTTAGGATAGTAGCAAAGAAAAATATCAACAATTATCTGAATAGGCTAACCTTCCCCTGTCCAATTACATATCTGCGTGAGGCCAGTTTTTCTTCATATACTTCAATCAAAACAACAAATTGAATGCAGAAGCAGATATGAGAATCCAGTTGCCTTCTATTAAGTCAGGCATCAGACTCGCTATATATATACACACACAAACATACACACACACATATACATATATACACACACACATATACATATATACACACATGCATATATCTCTCAAAATGTCATTCTTCTTGCTCTTTTTAAAAATCTTGTCTTGAAAACCAGTTATATTTCATAAAACATGCTATTTGATTAACATGTAATGGATTTTTAGAACTTTTTTGGTTTTAACTTCTTTTTTTTTCTTTTGTTTTCATTTTTGAGACAGGGTCTCACTCTGTGCCCAGGCTGAAGTTCAGTGGTATGATCATGGCTCACTGCAGGCTTGATCCCCTGGGCACAAAGGATCCTCCCACCTCAGCCTCCTGAGTAGCTTGGACTATAGCTGTGCACCAACACGCCTGGCTAATTTTTAAATTTTCTGTAGAGACTAGGTCTGGCTATGTTGCCCAGGCTGGTCTCGAACTCCTGGCCTCAAGCAATCCTCCTGCCTTTGCCTCCCAAAGTACTGGGATTACAGGTGTGAGCCACTGCCCCCAGGCAGCTTTAATTTCTAATGCAGAAATAACACTAGACATATTCTACACAAACAAAAGCTCTTTCAATTCTAATTTTTAAGAATGTAAAGGGATTCTGAGACCAAAAAGTTCAAGAACTGCTAGAACAAAAATGCAGAATTTTATTAAAGGCTGACTTTTCAAGCTGGAGTCTTAATAGAGGATTCTGGCTTTGTTAAGGTGTGGCTTAGTTAAGACTTACCATGCAAAAATGCAAGCAAAGCACTTAGCCTCTCCCTAGAATGAAGTCAGTGTGCAATAAATGCTTGTTATTATTGTTTCCCTTATCTTACAGGCTTACAAATGTTAGCTGTCTAGTAGTAGTAGTAGTAGTAGTAGTAGTAGTAGTAGTAGTAGTAACAGTAGCAGCAGCGGCAGCAGGGCCAGTTGCAGCAGCAGCAGCAGTAGTAGTAGTGTTACAACATTTCTGCAACCTAATTGGTAATATACAAGGTGCCTTCTTGTCACCTTTTAATCTGCCTAGGGTTATACTCAATACTACTTCAACTTCATTCAAGAAGTAACCCTAACTTTTCTCAGTTGAATATGTCATTAGTTTATGAGACAATATCCATCTGCCAGAGCAGTTGAGATTGCAAAACCAAAAGAGGTTTAAAACACATCAGAACTGTGTAAGATAGAGAAGTGACAAGTTTACTAAGAATGAGTTTTCTTCCTCCAAAGAGGGACAGAAGAAAACGTTCCTACCTATTAATTTCCCTAAATGAATGTAATCTTAAAAAAAAAAACCCATCTTTTGAAAACAATTGATATACGGTTTAAAGGTTCTAGAATCTCCTAAAATGTCTAGGCGAAAGGCAATGACGATCTAAGTTTATAGAAATATTTTCTTGTAATAAAAAAATAAGCAAATGACTACTACACTATAGTCCCAATTAGTCATGATTTTTCTTAACCAGGGTAGAGGAAAGAGACCAGGTTGGGGAAGAAGGCAGGAGGAAGCAGCTGAAGTACGATTCAAAGGCAAAGGACTTTTAGGAAATCGTCTTTGGAGTCAATCAGATCTCACAAAAACAAACTTACATCAGTTTTCAGGGCAACAAACAGGAGAAATAACTTTATGTTGGAATGTATAATAATTATCACAGCTATTTTACATATTTAATCTCCCTTAATCAATGGGACATAGGAGAGTAGTAAATTGAAAATAATCCACACGTATTTGTCTGGGTAGACAAAGTGAGGGAGGAAACTGGAACTATAATAGAATTAAGCACTTACATTACTTTTAATGAAGGAAAAAAATAAATCCAGAAGTTTTTTTTTTTTTCATTTTTCTTTTTTGCTGGGCAATTACCTAAATTAGAAAATCCAAATCATAATTTCAAAATGGACCATTTTAGAAATAACATGAGAACATAAAGCAGAGATCTTTTGAAAAGGGCATGTCCTACTCCCATTATCAGGGAAATGTGGATTTAAACAGGCAGACTACAAGTAAAATAGCTCTACCATTGAAGTAAAAACAATAAAGTAGGACATTTTCTGAAAGTATTTAAAGTTAATGCTCTGTTAATGCATTTTAAAGAAAATAACAAAAATGTCTAAGAAAAATAGGGAAAAGACAAAGACAAAGACAAGACAACAAACCTCTGGCTTGTTGCATTTATCAGGATGCCAATGAATAGCATAAGAATAAGTTGGGGCCTGGTGCGGTGGCTCAAGCCTGTAATCCCAGCACTTTGGGAGGCCGAGACGGGCGGATCACGAGGTCAGAAGATCAAGACCATCCTGTCTAACCAGGTGAAACCCCGTCTCTACTAAAAAATACAAAAAATTAGCCAGGCGTGGTGGCAGGCGCCTGTAGTCCCAGCTACTCGGGAGGCTGAGGCAGGAGAATGGCATAAACCCAGGAGGCGGAGCTTGCAGTGAGCTGAGATCCGGCCACTGCACCCCAGCCTGGGCGACCGAGCGAGGCTCCTTCTCAAAAAGTTGGGTAGAGCACCAGTTATTTCAGAGTTACTTTAATCTGCTTTTTTTCCTCAGGTATTATACATATTTCTCCTCTCATTTCATAGATATTCCACATTCTCCATCTCCATCTGTTCACTCACTATGTCGTTAGATAGCATGTTAAGTTTTTACTTTTGTTATCAGTGAGAACAACAAGATGACAAAGTCAACTGGGATTCCTCACATTGGTGCTGAGGATAGACAGTGTGTGGAAGGGAATGCGTGAAGGCAACCAAGAGACAGATCTGAGACCATCACTGCTTGCAAAGTTAGTGCCTAACTCATGGGCAAGGACTTCATGACTAAAACACCAAAAGCAATGGCAACAAAAGGCAAAATAGACAAAATGGATCTAATTAAACTAAAGAGCTTCTGCATAGCAAAACAAACTACCATCAGAGTGAACAGGCAACCTATAGAATGGGAGAAAATTTTTGCAATCCACCCATCTGACAAAGGGCTAATATCCAGAATCTACAAAGAACTCAAACAAATTTACAAGAAAAAAGCAAACAACCCCATCAAAAAGTGGGCAAAGGATATGAACAGACACTTCTCAAAAGAAGACGTCTATGCAGCCAACAGACACATGAAAAAATGCTCATCATCACTGGTCATCAGAGAAATGCAAATCAAAATCACAATGAGATACCATCTCACACCAGTTAGAATGGCAATCATTAAAAAGTTAGGAAACAACATGCTGAAAAGGATGTGGAGAAATAGGAACACTTTTACGCTGTTGGTGGGAGTGTAAATTGGTTTGACCGTTGTGGAAGACAGTGTGGCAATTCCTCAAGGATCTAGAACTAGAAATACCATTTGACCCAGCAATCCCATTACTGGGTATACACCCAAAGGATTATAAATCATGTTACTATAAAGGCACATGCACACGTATGTTTATTGTGGCACTATCACAATAGCAAAGACTTGGAACCAACCCAAATGCCCATCAATGATAGACTAGATTAAGAAAATGTGGCACATATACACCATGGAATACTATGCAGCCATAAAAAAGGATGAGTTCAGGTCCTTTGCAAGGACATGGATGAGGCTGGAAACTATCATTCTGAGCAAACTATCACAAGGACAGAAAACCAAACACTGCATGTTTTCACTCATAGGTGGGAATTGAACAATGAGATCGCTTGGACACAGGGCGGGAAACATCACACAATGGGACCTGTCGGGGGGTGGAGGGCTGGGGGAGGGATAGCATTAGGAGAAATACCTAATGTAAATGGTGAGTTGATGGGTGCAGCAAACCAACATGGCACATGTATACCTATGTATCAAACCTGCACGGTGTGCACATGTACCCTAGAACTTAAAGTATATATATATGTGTGTATATATTATATATATTATATATATAAAGTTAGTGCCTAACTAAGGTGAGAGAGAATAGTAAAAAGAAGGAAGACAAGGATGAGGAGAAGGAGTAGTGAGGATTCAGGGAGGGAGGGAAGGAGAGAAAGAGAGGAAGACAAGAGGAGAAATAATGGAGAGGAACAGGCATTTTAAAATGTTCTCCTCCTTTCTCCATCACGATAAAAATTAAATCCAGATTTAATCTGTTCTCTTTGTTTTTGTTGTTTTCTGTTGTATTGTTTTGTTTTGTGTTTACGTGTCCTGGAAATCTCCAACTAGATCTACTCTTGGAACAAACAGAACAATCTAAACAATGTATTATCTAACCCTTAAAATAAGTATAGAACTATGATTTAATCAAAACCTGGGGATAAAATATATATAACATGATTTATCAGAAGCCTTAGGGCAATCCAAAATTGTAATTACTAACACATAATAGCTGGCGTCCTATTCTGTTCCCCAAGCCACATGCTAACCAGTGACTGAATGGGATGTCTGCAATATGGATATCTCAGCCCTGTTAGTGTTATTATAGCATAGGACTAATGCAGCTTCAAATTCCAAAATGAAGACAAATTTGGTCTAATTTTCTAGTCTTCTCCTGGATATTGCATCTGATTTCTTCCTGAATTGTTTCACGCATTTTATCCTTTGGTTATTCTTAACATTAATTAATAGCTCACCATCAATGAGTTAAAAACCAGGTCTCAAAGCTAAAACTACAGCACGTTTCCCTTTGTTGACCCTGTAGAAAAGATGAATAATAGAATAGCTGTGGTTTTGGCAACAACCTGGGGTTCAGTTAGGAAAGAAGAAATGCTATTAATTCAGAATAAAACACAATGTAGGCCTGACAGTAAACTGCCGGGAGCAGCGGCAAGCTGAAAATCTGACACAGGTTGCTAATTTGGACAAAAGATTTAAACAGCCAGGGCACATAAAGATACAGAAGCAAGTCTGTGGAGAATAACTATAGCTGAAATCAGAGGTGTATCTTCATATGACCAACGGTGGAAGGCCTCATCGTCTCACATTGATCTTTCCATTTAGGCAGTCATAACTTCAATCTTGTAGTATAAGCTCAGTGACTATCAGCCACAGTACCTAATGTGCACTATATTTGAAAAGGATCCTATTTTGCATGGAACAAAAAGTCGATTTTTTGTTGTCGATTAGGGTATGAGCATTAAACCTCTCTCTTTCTCCTTTCCTCTTGTGTCCATAAACTGGCTATATGTACACAGAGAAATGACGTAAACTACAGAAGATTTAGCTATAGGAAAGTAGGTCCTATTCATTCCATATAAGATAGATACCTTTAAGGTAAGATTTTTGACTGATGCCCCTTCTCCTCAACTCCTTTGTTATTACTTTTAAAAAATTCAAATAGTCTAATGAGATAGCAGCTTAAATACCGTCTTCTGGCCAAAAGGCAAAAAACTAACAAATAAAAAAAACTATATGAACAACTACGATCTCTAGCAACCACAAGGGAAACAAACAAATATTGGCCTTCTATTTTACAGAAAGGCAAGGCAAAGCTGGAAAATTCCTTAGGAACATGACATTTCTGAAATCTAACAATGACTACCAAAGGTCTCATTAAGTCTTAGGATTCAATAATAAAATCATGACTGACTTTTCTTCAAACCCACATTTACTATGTAGCAAAAAATTTCAAGTGACCTTATTTTATCTTCTAAAATGGTTATTGGGACAGTTCACTTAACACTCTTTTGCCAAATTTACATAATGATGAAAAGAATCAACAAATACTTAGATGGGATTATTAGTCAATGTAAGAAAGGAGGAGACAGCTTCCTTCATACAGAAATGACTCATCAGGTGTTTCCCTATAAACTTCCAGAATTTACCGTCTGCTAAATGGAATGGTGGCCAGAATGTCCTGACTGATTAGCTGTTGCCCATAGAAAATTTCTGGTTTTCATTTTACCATTTGTTTTATTTTATAAGTCATTATCAATTAAAGGAGTAAAAAAATTACTTTTAACCCCTCTAAAAAAAACCTCTAATATACCAGGTTAAAGCAAGTACTTTTTTCCACGATATTTATTACCCCCGAGAAGATCCAGTTTTCATTGCCCAATAAATAGTATAGCAGGGCTTGAAAAATATGTGTTGATCTGCCTGGGTGCTAAAAGCATCACCAACAATTTTGATTAACGTGTCTTGACACTGAATGCATTAGCCATACAATATTCTTCTTGCTTAAAGGCTAATTAGAATTCAAGGCAGCATGATACCTGCTTTTGAGGATTACAGTAAGAACATTTGTTGTAATAAGAACCATCAGGCAGCCAGTTTTGGTAATGATTGATATGTAAAATTATTGAGGGGAAAAAAAAATGAGAAAGTAGAGTCTGCCCCCAAAACATTTATTTCCCTTAAGTATCAAATTTTAGTGTAAATTAAAACATCTTGGTGGCACTGATTAAAATGAACTATAATAGCAGGTTTATTTAAAATCCAGAAAACATACCTTTGTGATTTTTTTTCTTAACTGGATTACATCCTGAAAGCATATTCCTTGTATTTATTTGAGGCTTCATTCTGGCTGCTAAAAATATCTGATTTCTGGTTGAGTTTCCTAATTGGACTCTCCAATTATTCAACTTTTCAGATGAACTTTGTGCAGGCAGGAAATAATTATATGTAACGATAACACAATGTTATTCGTTTAACGAGTACTCCATTTTCTTTTTCTCTTTTAGGAATTCATTTCACATCCTATGTTGCTTCCAGAAGTTTTCTCTGCTATTTTTAAAATGTGATTTGATGTTTTTGAGGAAGGAACCTCATCTCTGGTGGATTTAGAAGATAAGCTTCTATTAGATTACTGAGCACTGTACTTAATCCTAAGAATGCCAGAGTAAATGCTTCTGCCACCTGTAAAAGCTAGTCTTTATATAATTTAGTGGCAAGAATTATTTCATATGCTGGGATATAAAGAGTTAGTTACTGTCTCATACCCTCTTAGTCCCCAAGTTCTTGATCTTAATATCAAATTTTCACTAATGTGGAAGCCAGAACAAAAATATCAAGCTTTGAAGCACGATAATACTGTGAAAATGTATTTGCCAATAAAATGGTTTCATATAATTTTTACAGCATTACATCTCCCTTGCTCCACATTCCCCCCACCCCCCACCTTTTTTGCTTTCTGAATATGGTGAAATAAACTGGTGGTATACTTTTTTTTTTTTTTTCTTTTTTGAGATGGAGTTTTGCTCT
The DNA here is from genome assembly GCF_001698545.2 of Rhinopithecus bieti. Classification (NCBI taxonomy): domain Eukaryota; kingdom Metazoa; phylum Chordata; class Mammalia; order Primates; family Cercopithecidae; genus Rhinopithecus; species Rhinopithecus bieti. The sequence continues at coordinate 125,841 of NW_016814799.1, read as the reverse complement.
GTTGCCCAGGCAGAAGTGCAGTGGCACGATCCTGGCTTACTGCAGCCTCCACCTCCCAGGTTCAAGTGATTCTCCTGCCTCAGCCTCCCGAGTAACTGGGACCTCAGGCATGTGCCACAACACTTGGCTAATTTTTGTATTTTTAGTAGAGATGGGATTTCACCATGTTGGACAGGCTGGTCTTGAACTCCTGACCTTAACTGATCCACCCACCTCGGCCTCCCAAGTGCTGGGATTATGGGCGTGAACCACCGTGCCCGGCCTGGTGGTACATGTTGAAAGAAGGAAAAGCAAGTGCTGAAAATCTATATTTATTTATTTATTATTATTATTATTTTTTTGAGATGGAGTCTTGCTCTGTTGCCTAGGCTGCAGTGCAGTGGCACGATCTCGGCTCACTGCAACCTGTGCCTCCCTGGCTCAAGCAATTCTCTTGTCTCAGCCTCCCGAGTAGCTAGGACCACAGGTGCCTGCCACCATGCCCGGCTAATTTTTGTATTTTTACTAGAGATGGGGTTTCAACTTGTTTGTCAGGCTGGTCTCGAACTCCTGATCTCAGGTGATCCACCCGCCTCGGCCTCTCAAAGTGTTGGGATTACAGGCGTGAGCCATTGCGCCCGGCCTGAAGATCTGTATTTATGAAAAGTGTCTTGGGTTAGGTAACATTGACTGGGGCCTGGAGAATTTCCGTCATTACATGTCAAGGTTTGCTTTTACTTTTCCTGTGAACAGAACCAGGAAGGAGAACACTGAAAGTGCCATGTCCTATGCCTACAACACTGTGGTTCTTCATCCTTTGTTCCTGGGATACATTTGGGTAATAGGAAAGGTGTATAGTGTGATGTCATGTTTGGAGAAAAAGCAGGTGATCCTGACTTCTCTTAAAGTAACATCCACTGGTCACAGCAAAGGAGTTTTCAGAATTTACATTTACTAACCTACAGAATATACATGGCTTTATATCCTATAGGTTAAAATTATATGAGGAAAGACTGTATAGAACATGTGTGTAACCGATGTTTCCAATATTTTGAGCTGCCCTGAAAGAAAGAGATAACAATAACCCAAACTGCTACAGCATTTACTACCTGCTTGGCAATATTTTAAGAACTTTACATGTATTAGTGCATTTAATTTTCACAACAACCCTCTGAGTTATGGTCAATGAGTCCCATCTTATGAGGAAACTGAAGTACAGAGAGATGACAGAAGTTGCCCCACATTATGTTATTGATAAGGGGTGGACAAGGATCTGCACATTGGTGGTCTGTTCTGAAGTCTGCTCTATCCTGCTTACTGCTAGGGTAACATAACCATAAAAAGGGGGTAAGTAATGTACTTACACTTTTCAAAATAAGGGTAGAGAGCAAGGCCTAAGAAAATAGGAACTTAGAATCTTACTCTTTTATGTAGTATCAGAAAAGCTGGTTACAATAATTTTACCCATTAAAAATATATGAAGGCTTGTTTCAGAAACTAATTTTCTGGGCTCAAATCTTATTCCAGAAGATCAATGTCTGCATGGTACATTGTATATAATTTAATTTTCCCAGTTGAACATCGTGACACTATATGAACCATGAATGCACGGAATAGGAATTCCAAATGTCTTCCATATGGTAAGAGGACTTTTGGATACTTCTGCAGGAAGCTTAAGGGTAGCTCGAAATTAAGTTATGCCTGTTCTTAGTGACTTTTATTATGTATGCCTAAGGTATTAGCACTTTTCTCTGAGTGGGACCCTGAGGTGATAGATAGATGAGTCTGCTGTCTGTATTTAGGCACTTTGCTCATTTCCTGAGAGCTGTGGAAGGCATGTGGATGCTCATTAAGTTTCCCACCATTCCCCGAGAGCAACAGGTGGTGAATCAAAGCTTCCCTGGTATGTCATGGCTGGTTTCCTCAAAGTCTTGGAAATAAGGGATGGCATTCACATGCTCTCTGTAGCACCAACAGATAAGAAGGAGATAAATAGCAATAGGAAGTATTTTCAAAGCATAAACAAACACACAGGTCTAGGAAGATTATGAGTAAAGTGCTTGCTACCACACATTCTATATCCATACATGGTGGTTTCATCTTTTAAATACTGTTACTTGTTCAAACTATGAAATCATAGTTAACTGTCCTGTGGTGGTTACCTAATAGAAGAAATGTAAATTAAAGGAAAAAAGAACATTTTAAGTTAAGAAAACTATGTCATAAAATTATAAGCCTTTAACTCTACATTTATAAATATCCAATGACCAATAGTTGTGATGTATCTTTAAATTGTCTCCTTTTCAAAATTACTAATTTATAGTGAGCACTGACTACATTATAAGGAAAGCATATCTCCCACATCCTGATTAGAGAAGACAAAGCTTATTAACCAAAAATAGAGCCTAAGATTTAAATCAAATACCAGATAGTTAACCAACAGTACTTGGTAATTATGTAGAAGAGTATCTCTAGTGATTGATGAATAGAGTTTTTGTCAATTAATAGTTCTTTTCACTATAGTCAGCAGTCAATGAGAGAAAAACAAAAGAAAATATCAGAGCTACCTGACCTCGACAAACTCCATCTGGCCATTTCCTATGACCCGAGGAATAAAAGCGTTTGCTAGAGGTGGCAAATCGTTTAACACCCCTCTCAACTTCAAAAAGCTCAAAACATTCTGACTAGTCCACAGATGACTAGGCAAATTCCGAGGATCCAGTGGGATATTTTTGTGATGGAGGATATAAGACTAAAGTAAGATGATAAACAGTATAATCAAAATTGCTTTTTTTTTTTCCTTCGGAGGGAAATAATCAATTCCACATTCTCAAGTACTCTCTCTCTCCAAGAAAGTGCTTCAAGCTCAAGAGAACGGACAACTGGATTTCAAAGCACAGAGGTTCCTGTGAGAGAAGCTGATAACCCGATCACCTACAAGCACTTGCTGCAGGAAACTGCTTCAGCCCTTCCTAATGCCTCTCCTTTTAAATGCCTTCCCCTTTATTTATAATGCTACAAGGTTATTTTTGATTAATGCTGAGTATCACTTTCTTATCACTTTAAACAAATAGTTTTAAAATTTTTATGATCTTCCCATTATTTGTAAAAACCCATCTTGTGTGTGTGTGTGTGTGTGTGTGTGTGTGTGTGTTACTAAGGAATGCCATAATTTAACTCTGTAATATGAAACCACCTATTAATTTGTGAAGTTATTTTTGCTAAATATCAAATGATAAGGAAGTGACTTCAACTCTTTAGTAAACTGCTGTCATAGAGTGTTACTTTTTCACCAAAGAATCCAAAGACTAAAAATCTATTAAAAGGACATATCTGAACTTTTATGATACTAATCTAGAAATATCAAACAAAAAGATAGAACTAAAATTGCTGAATGCCAACCAAGAAGACATAGCTTTCATGTCTATCAATTATACCAAATATACTCATAAAATATTATATATATCATATGACCTCTGAGAACTCAATAATATATCTATCCTAAAATCATATTATTTCACATAACTCACACTCAAAGCAGAACCTTCATAAAACAGTAAACACAACTCTCACACTAGAAGTAGGCATGCTAACTTTATTTTTCTTTTTAGGAGATGGAATCCCACTCTGTTGCCCAGGCTGGAGTGCGGTGGCGTGATCTCAGCTCATTGCAAGCTCCACCTCCCGGGTTCAAGAGATCCTCCTGCCTCAACCTCCTGAGTAGCTAAGATCACACCTGGCTAATTTTTTTTTGTATTTTCAGAGAGACAGCATTTTACCATGCTGGCCAGGATGATTTCAAACTCCTGACCCAAGTAATCTGCCCGCCTCGGCCTCCCAAAGTGTTGGGATTACATGAGCCACCATGCCTGGTCTAGGAATACTAACTTTGGAATGGACTAATGTACAACAGAGATTGGTTCAAAACTTTATAAGATGAGAACAACAAAAGGAAAATGTATTTGCATTATGTTAACCCCTATTAAGTAGTTCTAGAATATATCTTAAAAGTTTTAAAATAAGAAGCTGATTTTAAAGGAGCAACTATATCTAAGGCAGTAGAACTTTAAGCCTTGTCAGTTGCCATGTAAACAATTTCAAACACTTTTTAAAAATGCTTTTAACATTTTTAAGTGGTTTACGCCCATTTAAAACAAATGTTTTCAAACTAAGCTTTAAACAATTATTTCAAAAGATATTTAGAAAGTTTATGGGGACAGTGTATGTGTTGGGTCAAAATATTTTAGTAATATGATTTGTACTTTGCAGTGATAATTATTGAGAGGAAGTAGAAGATAAATGTTTTAAAGGGATTATTATAATGAGTGAATCACAAAAACAGCTGCCTAAATGTTAGATTTATGGGGATGTTAAGACTCTAATTCTGATCAAAATCTGATAGGGTCTTAAGAATAAAATTAAAATGTGAAGGTAAAGAGACATTTTAGACTTTAAAGAATTCCTGTGACTTCAAATGAAGTGACATTTACATTTATTTAAGGGGCAATAGAAAGTTAAACGGAGAAATAAACAATCCATTTCGCCATGGCAAACTTTAGAGGTATCTGTGCTTAATTTTTAATTTAAAAATTTAGTTAGTTGAGATGGCTGGGGAGTACTTAGAGAACAGCAATTTATTTTATTTTCATTTTCCCTATTTTCCACCAATTTGGGTAAATCTCATAATTACAGTTCTGTGAAGCCAAGACTGTCCGTGCAGTATTTACCTTTATCCCCGGAAGTCCAGGAAGCCCGGGAAGCCCTGGTTCACCCTACATAGGAAAATCATATAGCATTATAGAATGATATTCACTCAGTTACAATATCTGGAGAAAAACATGGCAAATGTTCCTAGCTCAACACTTTCTGCAAAGATAAATTAAAAAACCGTCTACTTTCAAAAAGTTTGGTGAGATCATACAATTCAGTCAACTCTTGATTTAGAAATGGGTTGACCACTTCACAGATTTTTTGGGATTTTCTCTCTTCCTTTCAGTTCACTGCACATTGGTATCTCTGTCAGATGGCGAGAAAGAGGAGTCAAAAGAGAAGAAACTCCCATATTTCATTATTTCTCCATTAAATGATTTGTTGGGGAGGCTCAATCTATTTGCCCAAATGAAGATAACGTGTGCATTTCAACAATGCATCCTATCGCAGTATTCCCTCACCTTAGATAATCAAGAGTTGGCTGTATGAACAGATGGTCACATCAAAACAATATTCATTAAAAGTCTTGCTCACTTAAAAAGTATAGTAAGCTTTCCTTTTCATTCCTGAATGATGAGAAGAAAAATGAATACTTAAGATTAAACCTAACTCCAGTCTGTATTTCTGACAATTGTTGAGTCTGAGCAACCCTGCTTAGCAGCTTAGGGCTAATGGTACCACGCAGCTGTTGCTGAATACAGGTTTGAGATTAAGTAGTACATTTTGGGTGAGCATATTGGAGTCAAGCTTAACCTTCTCATTTTCACAGAGTTGTCTACATTATTTTAAGCCCAAAGAATGATAACAAGAGGTTCTATTGCTTAGAAAATCTCCTGAATTCTACTAAAGAAGTATAAAGGAATCTCAGGAGAAAATAAAAGTCCTCTCTGTTGGATTGAAGTGACTATTTTTTGTGGAAATAACATTTGAAGGCAAAAGGGTGATACTATTTCATGATGGCCAGTTAGTGGGATGACAACTAAAAGACACAGGAGCATTAAACTAACAGTTAAGTGACAAAATAAAGCATTTCCTTTCATCTAAATGCTTTAACAATCCACATTTCAAGGTACATCCACTAAGTCCAACCAGAAAGTATTATTACTTTCAAATTATGAAACAGCATAGTTTGTTCTAGTATTATCACAAAGTGATGTCTGAGACTGCTTGTTAAGCTGTGTGATTAGATCAAAAAAGGACAATGGTTTTCTTGATGATTTAGGTCAAAGTTACTTCAGGAATGCAAAAGAAAAATGATTCTGTCTGAAACTATATAAATGAAGGTTTGCATTGTGAACAATAAGACTAAAATGAGATTAAGCCAGAGGAGAAAGGCTGATTATTAAGAACTTGTTATTCCATTCAAAGAATGTCCAAGTAGTTAAATTTCACACAGATATAACATTATATATTTGATCTTCTTTTACTTTCTCTTTTACCTTTAAATCCATGAGTTTAAGAGGATCCAGTGAAAAGAGTTTGTATATATTTTTTGCTGAAAATTCTTTTATATTAAAAAAGTATAAGGCCTTTGAAAACAGTAAATTGCAATAGAATATACAACTAATAAAAGTAAACATATTGATGGCAAATCTATAGCTTTGTATGGTTTCAGAAAAGTCCCCCAAAACTCATTTTTGAAGACATTCCATCTGAAACGTTTGTGGAAATATGTAGGTTGTAACATTATTGTCCAACAGGTGTTCTCGTCATAACTTTCCCTCCCACCAAATGAAAGGATTGAATGACTACTTTAAAGAAAGATATTTATTTAAACATGCATGCATACATAGACACACACCCATATTTTAATCAAGAAAAGATGTGTAAGACATTATGAAATATTTTATAATGTAGATTGACTACTTACAGAGATTGAGCATTTAACTTTTCTCTACATCATATGTGTACTATGTATGTGTATTAAGTAATAAATGTATTTTTTAGTGAACAGATACTTTAGAAATTCTTATTTCTCATAGTTTTCATATTTCATAATTTGACCTTTCCAAGTTTATGTTTATCAGTTGATATGATGAAATAATACATGTAATGTTACCCTTTGTGGAACACCGCCTAACATTTTTAGGAAGACATTTTTTTCCTATATAAATCCTCTGTCTTTATACCATAAAAGGTTATCTTCTAACTAGGATAAGTGTGTCCAACCCACAGCCCACAGGCCACATGTAGCCCAGGATGGCTTTGAATGTGGCCCAACACAAATTCATAAACTTTCTTAAAACGTTATGAGATTTTTTGTGTGGTTTTCTTTTTTTTTTAGTTCATCAGCTGTTGTTAGTGTTAATGTATTTTATGTGTGGCCCTAGACAGTTCTTCTTCCAATGTGACCCAGGGAAGACAAAAGATCGGACACTCCTGAACTAGGCAATAGCTTTTCAGTTAACTTCTCCATTCTTGCCTATTCCTTGGCTCAGGGGCTTCTCTCAAGAACTCAATTTGGGGATGTACAGCCCAAAATTTGGGATCAGATCTTGGTCATAATTAGGATTTGGTTCATTATCCCATTCAAAGGGGATATCAAAATAAATCAAAAGTGTAACATATCTCTGTAAAGCTTAACCTTCAGGTTTAGACTTTTGCTTTTTTCCCCTTTCTTTCACCTTTCACTCTTCATTACAGGAGAACCTCAAAATCAGGACTCAGCCTTCACCTCATGTCCCTGCTAGAGTGCTCTATATATTTCTAGAGAGTTTAACTGGGAGGGGCCCTTCTGATAGGAGATCAAGTAATTTTACTCCTTTAAAATTAAAATATTTATTTTAAAAGATGTGGGAAAGTTAGGAAGGAAAGAATTAGGTGATGAAAAACAATACTTATTTTATAAATCTATACACTCACTCTACAAGCACATATATACACTCCAACTCACACATCAATCATATAGTAAACTCTTGAGGCTATAAAAGAAAGAAAATCCAATGAATTATTCCTACATTATGAAAATAACTCTAGATCTCAAACTCTCATGCTGAAAAAGACCACACAGTGGAAAGATAACTGATGAGTTTTTTGCTGTGTCACAATATTCTGTACTTTTCTGGGGTGTCTCTGACACAGGAGCCTAAAAGCCAATGAACCCCCAGCATTGTTCTGCAATGGAGAGGAAAATGCTGTGGAAGATCTCTTGAAGCAATTCTGTACTCAGTTCAGTTTATTTCTCTAATCTACATCAGCAGCAAGCAAGGACATACTTTACTTTTTTTTTTTTTTTTTTTTTTTTGGTGGGGTCTCCCTTCTTCGCCCGGGCTGGAGTGCAGTGGCCGGATCTCAGCTCACTGCAAGCTCCACCTCCCGGGTTCACGCCATTCTCCTGCCTCAGCCTCCCGAGTAGCTGGGACTACAGACGCCCGCCACCTCGCCCGGCTAGTTTTTTGTATTTTTTAGTAGAGACGGGGTTTCACAGTGTTAGCCAGGATGGTCTCGATCTCCTGACCTCGTGATCCGCCCGTCTCGGCCTCCCAAAGTGCTGGGATTACAGGCTTGAGCCACCGCGCCCGGCCACTTTACTTTTAAATCAACTTTGGGCTAAGTATTGCCAAATCCTGATATTAGACAAAGGAAGTCATAATATTGTGGGAAAGTGGGATTGTATCAAAGGGTAGAATCTGGCCTAAATATTAATGAAAAAGACGATGCTCACTTTAGGGCACATATTCATTCAGGAGAACTGTAAGCTTTTAAGGATTCTGCCCCTTCTCTCAGTATAGTTTAAAACTGGTTTTTAATGCAATGCAAAGGAAATCCAGTGTTCCCATGTGTAAATCTATAAACTTCCAGAATGAATCTAAACTGTATTTCTAAGTAATCATTATGATAAGGCAACATTTTATTAAGTAATTGAAAATCCATTTGAATATTCCACTCTGAAAACAGTGAAAACTATACAAGATTATAGCAGGTTTGTTTTGGTTTATTTTTTAGAGACACAACTGTCTTACAGACTTTTTAGCAAATCACGGATTTGGAGAGCAGTAAAAACTTAGACTTTAAATTTGAAAGACTAAAGGACCTAAAATTAGATTGCCTGAGAAGATCACTTGTTTTTTCAAACCAAAGCAGACCATGGATCTCTGTATCACTAATTCCAAATATCTCAAATAAAGAACTGATAGGAAATCTTAGAAAATAAATAGTAAAATTTGCAGAGTTCTGCTAGGCTCTTTGAAAGAGTTTCAACTTTACTTAAAACTGGGCCTAATGAGTCATTGCTTAGACTCTTAGTTTTAAGAGAAAAACCTGTTTTTAAATTAGAGAAATGTTAAAAGAATGTGAAAGGCCTCCTCAAAAATTATGTTCATCCTAAGTGTTTAAAATGAAGTAATTATCCTCTCAATGACTTCAAGAAGGTGGAAATATTATTTTACTATATCTTAAGGTTCCAAAATACAAGAAGGGATTTATTCTCTCTTCCCTTTTCTGCTAATGAGGTAAATTTTATTTGTCTATTCATATGTTTATCTACAACATCAGCTACTGCTAGACAAAGGCAGAGTCATGATCTTTAAGAGATTTATCCTAATACAGAATCCACATTTACATGCTAGCTACATCTGTGGTCTAAAATCTGACTGTATAGGCATCGATATCCAAATGCTCAGATAATAAACTGCTAGCATGTGTTTCCTGTTCAGACTCAAATGAGAGTATGAATCTAAACAGATTCACTGCATGTCCTCTAATTTATTGCTAAAATGACGTACAAATGCAAAAACCAAAAACTAATGTATCTAAAAAATGGTATGGCTAGTGCCTCTAATTAAAATTTAGTTCATTAACAAATTTAGTGTGTATAACAACACTCATGGCACAAGTAGATATAAGTCACATAAAAAATTATCAGTATGGAAGCATTTGCAATGATAGGAAAAGGAATATAATTCATAAAGAATTGTTCATCACTATTGAGACAGTTTAATGACAGTTAGATAGAAACATCAAAGCAACACAGCCAATTATAGACTTTTTTCCATTAAAAAGTTATTTTAAAAAAGATAGAAACATGCAGATTACCATTAAACATGCAAGATAAATTGTTGGCATTCCAACCCACCTGATCTTTGTTAGTTTCAAACAGCTAAGTATATGCAGACTTTATTTCATAAAGCATCCTTTTACATGTATAAAGTTTGTTTGCACATTGTGCTATGGTCATCATCAATAACTTTTAAAATGCACAATAACCAATAACACTCTGTAATGCAAAACATGAAAACCACATCATTTTGTAATAATTGTTTTCATATTACACAGTGGATGGTAGATATAAAATGGTGAATATGAGACAGTAAGAACACACTAGAGATAGAGATATTACCTTTTGCCCTGGACGACCAGATTCTCCAGGTTCTCCCTGGCCAAAGAAAACCGAAGATGAAAAAGACGGTCTTACAAGAATTTTCTAAAACCTTTAGGCCTCTGGGCACTGTCACAGGGATGGCCTAGTCCCCTTCTACAACCACATGTCTTTTATTTCCTTTATCCTGCGACTCTACATCTCATTAGACATAGTGATTTAATTTTTTTTTTTTTGCTGTAAATATACCTATAGATTACATATAAATCACATTTCCATAAAAACCAATCAGAAAGGGAAGAGAATGCAAGACTTCTTATTTAAACCCCCATCAAATTTCCCACAGATATTCCCTATTGCTTTTGAAGTCCAATTATTGCAGGAGAATAGGAACAGAGTGATAACCACCTAAGTTGCTAAAAAGGGAGAGAAAGTAGAGGCCTATAAAAATCAGAACTGTAAATCCTGGAGTACAACAAACACTTGCAAGGTTATAGTTACCTTAATTCCTGCAGCAGATGATCCAGGGTCACCCTAAAATGAAACCCAGGAGAGATTATGCCACAAGTTATGAGAATAGGAAACATCACAAGCACCCAGAGAGCCATTACCAACACAGGTACTCAAAGGGTACCTCATGACTAATGGGCCTAACTATGCTCCATAAGACTTTGTACCAATATCTCAGCTGTTAAGATGTCAACATTTCCAAGATAAACAATGTACTTCCTAAAAACATGAGTTTACTTCACATGCAGATACATAAGGACTACATTCTGTGAAATAAACACAAATATGAATTTCTTCCCTGGATACAGTGCTAAAAATACATTGTGAAGCAATAAATTACAATTTAGGGATATGGAACTTTTGGCTTTCTCTATTCCTGGAATTTATTAATGCCATCAGCTATCATTTACTGGGAGTTCCCTGACCCTTTTGCTCTTCAGCAAGTCAAGGTTCAATAGACGAAGTCAGAGGTTAATGATGTCGAGTTAGAAAAAGCCACGCAGCAGATCAGTTTGTTTTCCTCATGAAGCACTGTCACAGTTACAATGGGCACGTTTTTTCCAGCTTTACACTTATTTCATTGTAACTCAGGCACCAGGAAGTTACAGGATGATGGATGACTTGTGGGTGAGGGGGACACATGTGAGCTCTGAGAGAAAGTCTTGAGACAGAATCTGTTTTTTAAAAGGCACTGTATTCCAGCCAGATTTCGTGGAGTGTGAATACTTCTCTAAAGCAAACGTGTTATAAATAAGCAGATAGGAACTAATGGGGAAAATAATATGGAGGGTAGCTGCGAATGTTGCTTATTTCTGAAATGAGGTCGGCAAAGGGCCTAGAATTTCAAGTTCCTTCTAGCCCTCTCTGTCTCATGAATATGCTAGAAGGAAAAAGAAAAGGTCATTTGAGACTGTCAAGAAAACAGAAACAGCCACAGGAGGGAGGCACATATTGGGATTTCCTCAGCTGTCTCATCTGTACAAATGCTCAAGGAGCTCCGGGGGCCCATTTCCTTGTTCTAGATTCCAGAAGCTCCTCATCAATCTCTTTTAGAGACAGACATAAGGCCTCAGGCCTCTGTACATGAGCCACTTGCCCAGCTCCCTCAATTTCTCTCCCCTCTGCCCATGGCTGGCACTTTCTCTCTTCAATTCTTGGCCTAAGTGGCTTTTTTTCAAAGACCCCTTCACCAACTAGCCTAGACACATCAGACGCATGCCCCTCATGCACACATCTTACTCCGTAGCATTGTGGTCTGTTCATGTCCACCGCAGCTTACTTTCTAACTGACTATTTATGTTTCCTGCCTATTCATTGTCTATCTCTCTGTTAGACAGTTAGTTGAATGTGAGCAGATTTTGGATCTATTTTTATTCAGTGCCCTGGCCCATAGTATATGCTCAATACATATATGGTGAACGAATGAACAAATCTCAAAAGAATTTTTAAACAGGTCAGTTGTCAGGGATCAAAAAGTAAAATTCTTTAGGAAGGGAAAAAAAAAGCTTAGGAAAGAGAAGGAAATAGCAAATTAGCTCGTTAAGTAAACCGATAGTTATGTGAGTTTCTTTGACATCTATAATTGCTATACCTCCTGTTGAAAATTAAAATGTAACTAAACATAAAGAAGAAGGGGACCCTAATACTGTCTTACTGTAGAATGAGACTAATTTCTCTTGCCAATCATTAATATCCAATTGAGTTCCAAATGGGAAGCAACATAAATATGTCCAATAAAAAGAATACTTATTTCTACTAAATTAAATCTGAAAGCCATCAGTATCAGTGAAAGCCATCAATGAATCAGGTTTGCAGTATTTTATACAATAATATCTTTGAATTCATAAAAGCAATTTTGACTCTACAAAGTTCCTACTTTGTCTCATTTAAACCTCACAAAACTCTCATGAAATAAAGGGGGCAGATATTATTATTTCCATTTAATAAACAAGGATATCAAAGCAGCTAGCTAAAAATTGGGGCTTTCCTAAATGTCCAGCTGCCATGTTTTGTGTTTTTTTTTTTTTTTTTTTTTTTGGAATAGAAAAGAATTGGTTGGCCTTATTTCATTTTGACGCAACATGGACATAAAGGCTGTTAGTTAAACTTGTAAATACAAAGAAGCTGGCTTGTAGTTAATTGTAGTTTAATTCAATTCTTAATGAAAAGCATCCAGATAATCCCTTAATGTGAGTAAAGACAGATTTAGTTCTCATAAAAAGTAGATGGGAAGAAAAAGGACAGTTCTGTTGAAAGGGCAATATATTTGTGGGAAATCTGGAGCAGTTCCAATTTGATGGACAACTAAGGAGTGGATCTATTTTTTCTTTTTTTTTTAAAGACTTAGAACTGTGAAATCTCAAGGAATTTTTACAACTTTTAAGTGGTTACATGACTGCGGGAAGACAGTCATAAGTTAAGCATTTTAAAGGATAATGCTGCAAGTAGTGGAAATAAAATAGTGTGTGTTTATAATCCTCCTTCCCCACAAAGTGAAAATGAATACTGGATTAAAGTAGGGGGAAAAACCCCAACTATGTCTTAAGTATACTCTTAGCTTCGTAAGTCAGTTGGCTTGGAAATAAACATTTCTACAGGGTAAGTTATAGATGAGGAAATACTATAAGAAGATATTTTAGATAAATGAATTTGACTTTACTATGTTTCATTCAAGCACAGTTTCCATTTTTGTTTGTGATTATTTTCAAAACAACACTCAGTAGATAATTATATGTGTGTGTTAATAAGGCGTATGTGGATATATGAAGTGAATGTAGTGACTTATTTTTATCATTCGTTAATTCATTCAACAAATACTTATCAAGCACTAATTGTGTGCCAGACATATCTATTAATAGATGCTGAGAGCTGGGAGATAACATTAAGCAATGCAGTTACAATCCCTGTCCTTGTCCTGCATTGCAATCATCATTTTCTAATATATGTAGTGCAAAAATATTGTTGATGGAAAGCATGAATGATAATTTATTTTTTTCTTTCTTTCCTTTTTTTTTTTTTTTGAAATCTGGTGTAGGAAGAGACTGTCAGGTTTGGAAAATTCTGTGTCACTATGCATGCACAGAAGACGCGATAAGCAAATGCATGGCTATCAAAGGAATTATAAGGAGTGCTGTGGAGCATATAGCAGGTGACCTACCTAGTCCAGAGGAGACTAAAGGCTGCTCCAGGGAAATGACATAAATTAAGTTTACAGTGGACTGAAGAATGAGTAAGATTAGAAAGTAGAGAAGTGATGATGAGGAGTCGGGGGAGGAGGACAGACAGCAACAGTATTCTAAATTATGGAAATGATGTGTGGTAATTAGGGAAGGCCCGGCACTGATTGGTGCAGGAGTGCCCACTGGGATAGGCCTTCAGGTGTGATTTTATGAAAAGAAGACAGTTTCGTTGGCTGTAAATATGATGTGGCTTCTGAAAAGGCTCAGAGGATGCAAGTCAAAGATGCATTTTCATAATTCATACTTCATACTTCATACATGCATCTTTGCTATGTAGATGTGAAGTATGAAGATGAAGACAAGTGTGAATACACATAGGAATGGAAATGGGGGAGAGGGGAGCAAAGAAAAAAAAACAGGCAATGTTAAGAAAGCGAAGGCAGAGCTTTTGAATCAACAGACAGAATTGTGAAGAGTAGAGTGATGTGGCCAAACCATTCAGTGTGCAGCACAAACACCCCATTTCGCACAGGAGAAAATAGATAAGAAATCAATTTCTACATTTGTTGGTGGGGTTAACACTCCTAAGAGTGGGACATAATCCTTCGACAGTAACTCTACACATGACTGAACTCCATCTTTGGCAGGTTTATGCTCTTAAACCTAGGGTGTACCACGATTGTTGGCCAGAGTGTGCTGAAGTTGCTGGCCACAGAGAAAACCCAGTCTAGTGGTTTTTATAGTTCCACAGTATTTCCAGATGACCAGTCTGGAAAGGTTTAGATTACTTTACCATCCAAAGGCGCTGAGTTGAATCAAAAGGAAAAAAAATTCCTATTAAAGTCAATCAATGACGTAATTTACTACATCAATGGCAGAAAAGAAGGATTTAAAAAAATTTTTACATCTCAAACTTGGTAAACGATGAATGAGTTTCACATACTGTACACAAAGGCCATGAGAAGAGTGTTTCCAACATGCTGGAAACAAATTATGTGACAGAAGGAGGAAATGTTTAAAAAAACACATCAAAAATTATATTGCAATTACAGCATTCTTGGGATAAATGCTACAGGTCGGATTACATATTATACACATTACAGATTCCTATTTACAATCCCCTGTTTAGACCCATTGAAGGTTTATAGAAATGATTTCCGTTTTAACTGAAGCATTTCTTATACTTAATTTCAGTTGACTAATAAAACTTTTGATAAAAAAAGAAAACAATCTAGTTGATTTCAATTTCCATGTGGGAAGAAAAGCTAATATTTATTGAGAGTTTATTATGTGTGAGTCAGTATGGGAAATGATTTGCATTAATATATAAAATAAGAACGGTATTCCTTTGAGATGACCTTGGTCTTTTCAAAGAAAAAAGCTGTTTCACCATTGTAAAATTAAATTGCAAAAAATTTAATTTTACAATATGATTAAAGAAATAATTTTGTCCTACATTCCAAAAATGAAACTTTAAAAAGACATCTTTTAAGCATAAAATTCTCTACATAAATCCACATAGGCATAGTTCAGATGTAGTATAAATTTTTTTCACTTGAAAAAAATTGCCCTCTGTGTAGAATATTTCCTTTCTTTTAAGTGGAGGTTGGTAACTATGGCCAAATTCAGTTGGCCACCTGCAAGACCCAGGAGCTAAAAATGGTTTTTAAGAATCAAAATAACAATAATATTTCATGACACATGAAAATTACATGAAATTAAAGTTTCAGTGTCCAGAAATAAAGTTTTATTGGAACACAGCCTACTCACTTGTTTATGTATTGTCTATGGTTGCTTTCATGCCATAACAACAGAGTTGAGTAGCTGTGACAGAGACCACATGGCCCACAAAATCTAAAATATTTATGTTCTGGCACTTTACTGACTTCTGCTTTTAAGCAAAAACAAGCAAGTTAGATGTAACACCAGGTTTATATATTTAGGGTTTCAAATTTTGACTTTGAGAGTAATCAGGGTATATCATTGGTCTCATTTGTATTAAACAGATTCATGCCATATTTGATTGCAGCACGATACTTAAAGTTGGCAGATAAATAAAATGGGCCTATAGCAGTGATATGCAACTGTGGGTGTGTGGCTTTGTCCCCTAGGTAACATTTGACAATGCCTGGAGACATGTTTGATTGTCACAACTCAGAGGTGCTATAGGCATCTTGTGGGTAGAGGCCAAAAATGATGCTAAACATCTGAGGGCCCCATAACAGAGAATTATCTGGCCCCAAATGTCAATGATAGTGCTGAGGTTGAGAAACACAGATCTATAAGAAACTGACAGCCCACTCTAATTTCTAGACTCCTTGAATATAAATACAATTGCTACTTGGTGACATTAATTCACTCCTACCACACATGCCATATTTATATTAATATTTATGAGAAGAAAAAAGATAAATTTCTTTTTATTTTGTGGCTATGTTTTTATGACTAACCATTATCCATCTGTACTGTAATAATTTTCAAAGTGGAATAATTTCCAAAGTCTCAACTGTAAGGCTAAATAAATACATCTTCATCACTCAATTACTTAGCTTGATTTAAATTAAAACCCATCTGACTTTATTCTATTTTCAATTTCTTAAAAGATCTTCTTAATCCTTAAAACATAGCACAAGTGAAGTATAACAACTTTCCTATGTCAGAGGTATCTATAAAGTATGAATCCAAGCAAAAGCTGTAATGATAGACTGAGGAAAAATAAGAAGAGAGGAGGCAGAAGACAAGCCACAAAGCTACTGCAGTATAAATGCTAGTAATGGTTTAAAAGACCCTTTGCCCAGGGAAGAATATGAAGCCTGACAAAATATCCAGATTTAGTGGAAGTTGAATTGAGGTAAATTTTCAAGACTGTATTAGAGGGTCTAATCAAGTGACATTAACTTATAATCAAACTTTTCTTTTCCTGTTCTTTTTAAAATTATTATTTCAATGGGTTTTGGGGGGAATAGGGGGCATTTGGTTACATGGATAAGTTCTTTAGTGGCGAGTTCCGAGATTTTGGTGCACCCATCACCCAAGCAGTATACACAACACCCAATGTGTAGTCTTTTAATCTCAGCCCCCTCCCACACTTTCCCCAAGGCCCCAAAGTCCATTATATCATTCTTATGCCTTATAATCAGACTTTTAAATCTCATTCCAATTCTCTGACATGTTCTCTCCTGAAACTGGTACAACCTGAATCACTTTAGGTCTCTATTTTCATATCTCTGAGTATAAAGGGAGCGTCCCATTTACACATGAATAAGTATTTTAATTCCTTGAAAGCCATATTAATGAAAACTTAGCTATACATTTTCTATAATTTTTGATATATCATTTTACTTTGAAATGTTTTAATTTGTGGATAGGAGCTTGTGGAATAATCACCTTTTATAAATCAAATATTTAAATGTTTTCTAATCTTGGAGAATGATCTCTGACCTTTTCATATTTAGCAACTCTCACTCATCTCTCTAAAAATCTCACATCTTCATATAACTTGAAATAAAATTTCTTGCTCATATATGTACCCTTTCATATCTTACAAAACTGTACCTTTTCACCTGTGTCACCTTTGGGGCCGTTCTCTCCAGCGTCTCCCTGAGGAGGGGAAACAAGTGACACATGTAAAATACATTGGTGACATTAAGCAAAGAGTATTTTTCATTATTTTAAGCTTTCTTTCATGAACACTAGATATTAAAATCTGTTGCAAATGCTCTATAGAGCTAATGTATTTATACTTGACCAGTTGTCTGATATCAATAAAAGAAATTTTACTACAACGAACACGGCTGAACAGTTTTAAACTATTCCACAGTATTAACAGAAGACACTTGCTTATCTATCTTCCAATGCCTTATTTGGGCACCTAAAGCCTCCTTAATTCTGTCTCTCCTCAAAGTTCCACTCAAACAAAGGTTTTCTTCTGACAGTTCTCTGAATATGCCATGGGCCTTACCACCTCTGAGTCCTCCTTCATACTATTTCTGTCACCTGGATCCCTCGCCTCTCTTTCCCTTTCCATCTGTATAAATCCTGCCCTGTCTCCATCTCAAATCTCCAGGGCCTCAAAGTACATGACAGGGCCCTCAAAATCTGTGGACTGAATATTTATTTATCTAGGCCTACATGGTTTGCACTTGTGAAATGAATGTTTTATGCTTTACTAGAAAAATATAAAAAATCATAGTTTATGCTTTTAATTGTTATTTTGAGACTTTCTATGCCTGTTCCTTCACTGACATCTCTTTTCTGCCTACAGAACAATGCATTAGGGAAATAAAGCATTCGTTTATTATCCATGCTTTCTTCCTTCAATTCTGAATTCTTCAATATAAGTCTTACAATATGTTATGTGGAAATGTTATGGACTTTGGAGCCAGGGAGACAGCCCAGTTCCAGCACCTACTGGGCAAATGAGATTCTCTTTGCATCAGGTTTCTCCCGTGCAATGTAAGGGAAAGGATAATTTACACAGTTATAAGAAATAAGTGCTACACTGTGTGGAAAGCAACTAGGACAGTATCTGGCACATCATAAGCTATTAATGATAACAATGCATTACTATTCACATATTCTATAGGCTGGAATGCAGTCACTTTTCTATTACTTAAAAAGTTTCTCAAAATAGGACAGAAACTATTGATCATAACTTTCTTGGGAGAGGGGAGAAAGGAAGTTGGGAAGGGAGACTTTCACTTTTTCTCTGTATTTTGCTTTATTCTTTCAAATAAGCATGAAGTCAGTCTGCTTGGGCATTTGTTTACGGTGACGAATACACTGGGGCAGGCCACGAGAGCCTGGGACACTTTCTCTGATGAACGCCTGGTATGGTGCTGATACTGCTCTTTTTCCCTTCTAAATTCTACACAAAAGAGTCACCCAGTGACTAATTAATTTCAAATTAATTACCATGAACTGATTGGATGCTAAATAAATATCCTAGTAATGTGTTATGAGGGACCTTTGATAGGCAGTTGATTTGCATGCTTTTATAAAATTGCACAAAATCCCTCTATTAAAAAACAAAACAAACAAACAAACCTTCTTAGTATGGAAACTGGCAGAGAGTAATTGCAAAGCGAAGGGTTTAACTGAACTGCCTCCTCAGGAGACTGCCCTTTCCACCCACATATTTTGCTCTCCCTCCACTAATGTTTTGTTTTCTTTACAATGTTGAAAATACAGTTGTAATCAAGAATTTTCTTGATCTTTAGATAAACTTCTTTTGAGATTAGAGGTTATAAAACTCATTTGTCAGAAAGACCATATCACTTACGAAGAGCATGATGCAGTAACTTGGTAGTTTCCTACTCAGCATATTTTTCAAACACTATTAAAATAAGTAGCATGAGAACCAGGAAAATAAGTATCATAACAAGCAATCAGAGCCTAAAAATAATCAGGACAGGCCCAAGTAAGGAAAAGAGTCTAGGATAATTTAACACTCTGCTTTTCCTATTTCTCTTTTTGGTTTTTATGGGAATTCTTTGTGGGCAACCTTCAGATAATTGCTGCAGGTAAACATCTGTATCCATTTAACCTAGTGACATCAGAAGCAGTAGAGAGAGATGCGGGTGCTTGGAAAAGTATTAGAACGGCATTAGCAAGTAGGCAGACCAGATTTTGCAGGCCTAAGGATTTTTGAAACCCATTTAAAAGCCTGATACAGAATGTTTAAATTTGTTCTCTTTCTCTTCATTTTTAAATATTTGTTCTGAAGGTACATCGGCACCTTTCTTTTATTTTTTAAAACTTTTTTTTAACCCAAATTTTGTCTATACATAAGAATCACACTATTTCCTCCTTCCACTAATTAACAGTTTGAAAAAACACAGGGGTCATTATATCTATATCTATATATCTATATCTATCTACCTACCTACCTACCTATTAATCTACCCACTCATCCATCCATTCACGCATACAGTTTAGTTTGGGTACTTCTTTGGTATGCTGGTGGTGGGGAGTAGGGAGAAAGAAATACAGGCAGAATCATTCTTACCTTTTCACCTTGTTCTCCAGATTCTCCCTGAGCAAAAGGACAGAGATTGGGTGACATCACATCATAAAACACCTAATTTTATGATCCTTATTAAACAAAACAGATATTGAACTTACTAGGTAAGTTATGCATGACACTTTCTATTTTGGCTACATGTAGTTGTTATATGAAAACAAATGATAAAATGAGTTTCCTGGAGAATGTGAGCATGAATACCAATTATCAAATGTAATCTTAATTTTTTGCTTTTATAGCACTAAGAAATGTATTTGAAGATAATCATCCAGAAACTGGCTTTTGGAGCACTAAGGAGAACAATGGTGTGGCAATTCAGTATCTTGAGAGGCTTCTTAGCCTACAATTTTTTATTCTGCTTAAACTCAGAGTTAGTAAGGTAGACTAGCATATTTTTCTGAAAATCCTTTTATTCAAAGCATTCCCTGGTTCATAGATCATTTCAAGGTTCTAGGGTGCCAGGGTAGTTACCCAATCTGTCTTGCCCTAACATGACCATAAACAGTCCTAATCTTGAACCCCTTACAATATCATAAACTCTCTTTAGCTTCTGGTAACCAGCATGTTCCAGATCAGGTATATTTTAGGAGGCACCTTCAAGAAAGACACCAGAATGGGGCAGAATTGAAGTGAGTTTAGGAATGATGTCCCTACTCAAAATGATGACATGGATGGCATGAGGACTAAAATGCAAAATGGTATCCTGAAGAGAATTTCATTTTCACTTTACCCAGCAAAGGACAGAGGTTGGAGCAGGAGAGTAGGAGTCCTAAAGTAAATCATATACATTATGATGTAGTTTCCTATGAAAAGCTTGAGTGAATGTTGCCATAAGATCAGACTGCTTTGGAAAAAAGATGAAATAAAGCAATTATCATTTTTTTTTTTTTAATTATACTTTAAGTTCTAGGGTACATGTGCATAACGTGCAGGTTTGTTACATATGTATACTCATTTTTTTTTTTTTTTTTAATTTATAACCCACTGCAGAAGTCAGTTTGGAAGCAAGACTCTTTTCTCCGGAACTCAACCTGACCCTTTGGCTTTCTGCATTTCTGGTCACCTTCACTGCTCAACACCCATCCTGATGGTCGCTAGGCAACACCAGAATAGCACTGTGAACATGCATTAAGCATTAACTCCTATTGTCTGGTGTTTTAGCATGGAGAAACAGAGAGAAGAAGACAGGAAAACAGCTAGAGTCCCAAAAGGAATATTTTCTTTCCTCTCCTGCAGGACAAAGGACAGGTCTATAAATTTAGGGTCTGTCCTAGGCGCCTGTCAATAGCAAATGATCTGTAAAATCAGCTGACAGGCATCTGTGGGTAGGAATACACACCAGCACAGCTGATGGGATTAGACATTAGTTTTGTACTTCAAGGGATGTTCGCTCATCAAAGGATTTGGGATTTGGCTGCCTGCTTGATTTAAACTAAATTGTCACCAATCTTTTTATATTTAACTGATTCAATTTTTTTTTTAAGAAACAAAGAAAACTTGGAATAAAAAATCTTCATTACATTTTTTCCCTATTTAGTAATTCAGACTACATCCATTTTTAAATTTTAAACATCTTTAATCTGCCTTCATCTGATTAACTGGTTACGTTGTGTAAGAGTTGGAGGTGGCCAAATCTTGGGGAAAAGCCATAGTGAATGTCATCTTTAGTAAAGCATATGTAAATATCAAAATTTCAGGCAATATGGACATGACCTATGTTTTTATATACCCATTAAGTGGTAAAATGACAACAGTCAGATTTGAAACATAGACCTACTCATGTTATTTAAGTATCCCAGAATAAAATGTTAGACAATCACATCCCATTTATTTTCTGCATTTAATACTAATGAGAATCACAAATGTAATTAATTCATTAGTAACAAAGTTCTATACTGTAGCATATTATACTATTCACAAAATACCCATTTAAGTATAACTGGTGAGATTGTTAAAAATTGTATTAAATAATAGCTTATAATTTCCTGACAATTCATGTGTCAGATGATTCTGCTTGACTTTATTTATACTAACCTTTGGTCCTGGTATTCCATTCTGTCCTACTGCTCCAGGCAACCCGGGCTCACCCTCAAAACAGAAAAATAGATACTACTAAGTAAAATAGACAAAATCAATACATTACATGGATCATTAGAGGACACAGCCATCTAATAATTCTCTAGAAACAGATAAAGAATAAGTGACTATTAGTTTAAATTCAAGTTAGCTTCCATGGTCCAAAATGCTGCATGTAATGGAGCAAGGATACAACGGGGTTAATTTCCTTTGTTCAGTCTTATCATCATTAAGAAAACTGAGGCAACTTACCAGTGGAAATTAATATCTAGCATGTTGCTGGGTACATTGTGAACATCAAATAAATATTTTTTGAATGAGTAAAAGACATCTGAAAATACAAGACTCTCTTGGCAAAAAACTTTTAAGTGATTCATCAGCTCAGAAAAAGAAAGAATAAATCATTCTGTTTTCACATTAGACTTAAATGAACATTTACAAACCTAAATCTTGAAGAACGCACACATCTTTGAACACCTACTTAATTCATTTAGACACACTGACACAAAAGTAAACACTAAAATAGCTTTGGTTTTCTTTCCAATTTTATTATAAAAAGAAGAAGAATAAAACATTCAGACTTATGGATCTCATTGTCATATCGAGTGATACGCTTTTGGACAAAAGATGATGGCTATCAGACTAGAAAAAATTTCCTATTTCAGAAAGATGATGATGTTTACCAGTCTTTCAAGATTCTGAACCAGCAATTGTTTTCCAAAGAGGCAAAGCTCCCTGAAGTGCCCAGAAACAAGGAAAAGATACTTTGGCCCTTTATGCTTCCATGTGTCTCAAATTTACAGCAATTAGAATTCTGTTCTCATTTTAAAACATTCTGAAAGCCCTTCACTGTGTGCCCCAATTACTGGACAACTTTCTTCTTTCCATTGAGGCCAGCAAAGTTGCTCCTTAGTTGATTTTTTAAAAATAGACTTTATTGTTAGAGCAGTTTTAGGTTCACTGCAAACTTAATTGATTTTTGAGAATGTTTTCTAAGTCACCTGGAGGGCAGGAATTCTGTCACTTTTACATTTGTGTTCTCAGCTTCAAAAACATGTATGTTAATAATAACAGTAACATTTCTTAAGTGCCAGGATCTTTATATTCATTGACTCAATTCTCACAAATTTCCATGAGGTAGGTACTATTTTTATCTCTATTTTACAGGCAAAGAAACTAAGGCACAGAGAAGTTAAGTAATTTGTCCAGATTTATATAACTATAGTCAGGACTTGAACCTTCATGGCTTAAGAAGTTATGCTCTGGTTTAAGAAGTTATGCTCTTAACACCATGTTACACTGATAAGTGAATGAATGTTATCTAGGAATTGGGAGAGAGTAGATGATGAATATTTCTATCTTAATTATTATTTGGTTTATAGTCCCACTTATAAATGACTGTCAGAATATATAGAAACCTGAATTAAATATAACCTACATAGAGATGATTTTTTTAATATCTACCAGAAAAATTAAGCAATGTGAAGCTTGTGGTGTCTTTCTAGAATAGCAAAAAGTATTTTACTATTATAGTGGATTATTAAAATTGCTAAAGTCTTAACCTCCTGGAAAAAAATTCTGCTTCCTATATAAAGTCACACTGTAATTGTAACTCTTGCACTTTCCTTGGTAAAATGGGAAAAAATGTTGACTTAGAATAATGATGGTCATTACGGGGAAATTTTGATATGCCATTTGTATATAACAAAGGATAAGAACTTGGAAACAGAACACATCCTGAAAAAGGAGTATCATTTACTGTGCAACCAGAAAAAGACCTATGGAGTCTGCTTGCTTCAAAGAATCCACAACAGGAAGCACTAATATCATAACTCACGGTTTAATGCAAATAAGAGATGCCGCCAGGAAACAATGCAAACTTTGTTTAGACTTTCAAAGAATGACCATGGTAGCAGAGTTATTTTTTAAAAAACTGGTTAAGCCTCTGGAACAGGACAAAAATTCATGCTGAGATTTTGAAGCAAGGAAGAGAAATGTTACTGAGGTATCTGCATAACATTCTCCTTAATATATGAACATTGAGGGACTAAAGCTTGATCTCCCTTTTCTCTTTGATTTTTTATGTTGTTAATCTTTAACATAAAAGGCAGCAAAAAATGGTACCTGTAATCCCCATTGCTCTATAATAATTGTTTTCATTTTGTCCCGTCTCCTTCTGGTCTTTGTTATTTACGGTTACATATTTTCAAGAAATTGTAAACATATTGCATAGCTCGATGTTCTGATTTTTTAAACCTTTATACGCACATTTGTTTTCACACAGTATTTGTGAACACTGTCTTGTGAATAGTTTAATCATCTATCAAAGTCAGGTGTGATCATTTGTTTAATCAGTCCCACATTGTTGAATACTCGTGTTCTTCCAGTTTTTACTATTAAATATAAACTAAAATAAACACCTTTGTAAATATACTCATATTTTTCTGTCAAATAATTTAATTATGATAAATTATCCAAATTTGTTTTATTAGTCAATGGAAACATTTTATGGCACTAACTGCATACTTCTAAATTGCTTTCTAAAAGAGTTCTGAGTTTTATTTGCTTTTATAGGCACTTTAAAAATTTTTTCATAGGCATTGCTTTTATAGACATCCACTCTGTGTTACTTTTCACAACTTTTACAACAATGGTTTTCACAACAGCATTGAATATCACAATTTTAATTATTTTTGTGGCTATTTTAATATGCACAAATGAGAGCTTACTGTTGTTCAGTTTTAAATTTTTACTTGTAAGCTTAAATATTTTCTGATGGGTTCATAATTTAAGTAGGTATTCACGAAATTTTACAGCTGAAAAGTGAATAAAGCTAGAGGAAAAAATGACTGATAGCATTTTACCTTTATAATAGTTATATCAAGCAACACATACTCCAAGTTAGATTAAGGGACTACAGAGCATTCTGTTATTGTCCACACTTAGTTTCCCAGGTTCTGTGCAAAGAATATAAAAGATAAACCACTGTACAAGTCTGAGTTTTGTAGCCAAGCTACAGGAGTCTGTAGATGCTGATTATTCAACTAACAGTGAAAATTTACTATATGTTCTATATATAGTAATATATAGAATTGGTAATGTGGTAATGGAATAGGAAGGAAATTATAACACAGCATGAGAAGTGCTGTGATTGGGATAAGTGCAGCATGCTCTGGGGACAGATAAGAGGGTCATCTACCTGAACTCAGTGATAACACCTGAGCTTGTTCCCAAGGGAAATGGGGTATTTGACCAGAGGGAAGGAGGACATTTCAAGGCAGAGAGCAGTTTCAACAAAGGCCACTGGACTGAGTGTTTCCTGAGACATAAAGATGAAATAGACATGACAACTGCCTGTGCCCAAAGAGCTTATTTTTGAGTGGGGGAAATATATACATATATGTATACATATACACATATACATATACACATTGGGGGCATCTAATTGAGTTCATGAAACATTTTTGGGGGAAAGTTTTCTTACACTTCATGAAGTAAGAAACATAATAAATAGAAATCAATGAGAAGTCTTATTGAGGAATAAAGCATACATCTTGTATTAATATCTTTCAATATCAGGACAAAAATTATTATCATGAATCCTCTAAATAAAGTTATCATGATGTTACACTATTACATGATAGTGAACATGTACATATACAGAAAAATATATCAGAAAAGTACAAACAAAAAAAATGGGAACCAGGTTGTGTGTGTGTGTGTATGTGGGTGGGGGGAGCTGGTCTCATGTTTGTTGCACAATCTATCCATCTATTTCTGAACACATTTCATACTTAGAACACTGAGGGTATTCCATAGATGGTAATAAAGAAAAACGGCAGCTAACATCTTAACCACAGGTAGATTAATGGGGTTTTGTCTACTATACTTTAAATTTAAAGGCTATTCCCAGTATGACCATTCCCAAACGGCCATTTCCATTTTGGGCTGAAAACAAGTTGGACTGACTTTTAAGAAGGATGGCTTGCTGCTTTCATTTTTTTTTAAAAAAAAAAATCCAACTCTTTTGGAACTCTAATGTAAAACATCACTCACGGCCATTACAATTATTTTAGGTACTGTCATTCAAGGGCAACTTGAATGAATAGTTAAGGATAAAAAGAAATGTGGTTTTCTTACAAATACTGAGTGCTCAAAGGAAGTATGTCATCTAGCAGTAATATTGCTCATCATCACTTCAATCACGATAGATTTCCTTTCTGGAAATTGGAATGAGAATAGAATGGACCTACACGTTACACCTGGAAAATGAGCAGTGTTTAAACCTATGTTGTCCAATTGGTACCACTAACCACAGGCAGCTATGGAGCAGTGGAAATGTGGCTAGTCCTAATGGAGATGGATGTAAGTGCAGAATACAATTTTAAAGATTTAGTAGGGAAAAAAATGTAAAATATCTCACTAAAAATGTGAATATTATTATTCTTGAAATATTAATTCATATCATGTTAAAATGATACTTTTGAATAGACACTGAGTTTAAAAACTATATTATTAAAATTAAGACTACTTCTTTTACCTTTTTCCAATGTGGTCAACTTAAAAATTACATATGCAGTTTGTATTTGAGGCTTGCATTATATTTCTGCTTCTAACGAGCATTGGTTTAAACTATAAAAGTATTTACTTATTAGAAGACATCATGAACCAAAAGCCTTTAAAAGCAAGGAAGGAGTACTATCAGTATTAAAGCAAGTCAACATACAGCAAGACTTCAAAATGGAGACTCCACTCCATTGCATATGTAGTTAAAATGCACCAGAGAACTCTGCCAAGCTGGAGCAGTATGTGGCGGGTGGAAAGACTAGAAGCAAGCTCCGGCTCAGGCCAGAGTGGCTTTTGGAGGGTCCAGGAGATCAAGTTCTTGTATGTAACATGGCACAGCTGGTCTCTGTACTGTCTGTACGGTAAGCTAGTGGTTAGAGGCTGACTCTAGGGACCAACTAAAGGAGTTCTTTGCCACCCACCAGCTTCCAACATTCTCTTAAAAGCAAGTCAGACATAGAGCTCCTTCACTCAGTTCTCTGCAAGCCTGTCCCATCTCATTCAAAATAAGAGCCGACATCCTTACAATGGCCCCAGTCCCACATGATCTGACTCCTGCTGCTCCTCTGACCTCCCTTCTGCTGCCCCCTCACATACTCCAGCCACACTGAGCCCCATCCCCACCTTGCTCCAGTGTGGAAAGCAGCCGCCTGCCCAGGGCCTTTGCACCTGAGCGTTCTCTAATAGACCTCCTATGTTTTTTCCTCAGATAGCCATAGGATTGCTCTCTCACCTCCTTTAACTTTGAATCAAGCATCTCCTTACTACAGGGGTTACCCCTGAGTTTCCCCCACTCCCCTAACCATATCACCACTCCCTGTAAAGGTACATGCCTGTGCCTTTCTCTATTATACCAACTGCCACCTAAGATACAACTTTGTGTTTCTTTTTGGTCTCCCGCCATTAGGACTTTCAGGTTTGGCAAACAAAAATATAGGAGACAGAGTTACATTTAAATTTCAGATAAATAATGAATCATATTTTAGTTAAATATATTCCAAATATTAAAGGGGACATAGTCATATTAGAAATTCTCAGTTGTTATGTGAAATTCAACTTTAATAGGGCATCTTATATTTTATCTGACAACCCTATTTTCCATTCCCATACCCCCATCACCACTAGACTATGAGCTCCTTGAGCAGAGGACTTGGTCTATTTTGCTCATTACTCTTTCACAGCACCTGTTAAAACCACTCACACATAATAGCTGTTCAGTACATCAGTGTTAGAGGAATGAATGAATATAGGAGAATCAAATGCATTAAGCCTACATGAAGATGTGAAGCACTGAATAGGCCAGGTAGGAAACGAGACAGCAAGGCTGCCCAACTGGGAGTTTGGAAAATAATATAACTGTCATGGCAAGAGATGGCTCTGTCTCAGGCACCCGCAAGGCAGCCACCATGGGAAAAGAGAAGGGAGCAAGGAAAAGATGGGAGAAATGTTAACTCTGCAGTGGCACACCTCCAAGTCGTGCCCAGATCAGTCTGAATCGCTAGGATTGAAGGACACAGGCCCAGCATGGGGTAGAGTGTTGCGAGGTGAGTGTGAATTAGAAGAGGAGTCTGTGAAGGGCAGGGTGACAGCAATGAGAACGTCAATGGCTTCCAAGAAAATCCCTCCAGGACTCTGTTGGGGGTAGGGTGTTTACCTAGAGGACTAAAGGCTCCAGCAATTCAGCCTGTGGGTCCAGAGCCTGGGGCATTGTTGATGTTTCCATGTACTGCTCATCTCTTCCGTCTGCTTCTTCCTTCACCCCCAGTGCCTCAGGTGAGGGGCGAGAAGTAGCTGGGATGATGCTGGTTCTATAAATTTTCATGTCATCTAAAGTTCCCCAAAGACCCTCTCAGAATTTACACAAGTGTCATCATTTACTCCATGAACTCACTAACATCTGCTTTTCCCTAAGCAGGAGCACTCACAAAACAGTGAAATATTTTAGTGAAAGGAGCCAAGCCAGTCATTCTTAACAGAGGAAGAAACATTCAGAGAGAGGAAGTAACTTTTCCAGAGACAAAGAGCCATGAAGAGGTAGATGTGAGATTACAACCCAGGTCTTCTGATTCCTCATCTTGTGTTTCTTCTATTCAAGCAGCTTGTGTCTAAAAACATTATTCAATTTTATCATGTTTCTTTTCTGTTTAATTTTCACATAAAATAGTAAAGTGGCTTTAGAACACTAATACCAGCCTAATACCATAATACCAGCTGTTCCACATAATAGCTGTTCAGTACATTGGTGTTAGATGTACTGAACTTCCAGTTCTATGACAAAGAACAAATTGCTTATGCTTCCATTCGGGCTGTTTTTCTCTTGTAAAGTGTGTGGGGCTGAATCAAATATTTGCTTTCTTCCAACTCTAAAGGAGTAAGATTTATTACTATTACTAGTTGTTGCTGTTGCTGCTCTTGCTGTTGTTGTTGGACTAAAGGTGTTACCTGGTCATTCTTTATTTCTTAGAGATCTGACTAAATTTGGCTCAAGTCTAAGACTTGCTTTTTCCGGTCCCCTGCTCAAGCCTTGCATCTATACATGTCTCTGCTTTGCCCTACACCAATTCAGGTGGTTCAGTCAATTCTTCACCAGTTTCCTCAAGAATTCCTCTCTGCAGGAATTTCATGAATTCAAGATTCACTATTTGGTACTCTCAGGAAGGCGTCATCACGGAGCTGAATCTGTCTTCATCTTACTGGCTTCTCCTCTCTCCCTCTTCCACTTCACTGTCCTCCTTCTTCCCTCCCTCCTAGACCATCTTAGGAAATCGGCTTCTCTCTCTGTGCAGCAGTTCTGCAGTCTTTAGCTCCCACTTGCATCCCCAATCCCTGATTCTTTTTCTTTATCATTCCTGGAAGCACAGGAAGCTGTGTAACACACAAAAGTAAAAAGAGAAAACCCCTAGCCTGGACAATTAGGTTTGCCTATGCATCAGAGAACTGGCATCCCTACTGAGTTATCTAAACAGCAAACTTCCTCCCTAAAATTAGAATCGTGTAACCGCCCAATGGGCTCATCTTGCCCGCTGCCCAGACAGAGCCAATTTATCAAGACAAAGGAATTGCAATGGAGAAAGAGTAATTCACACAGAGGTGGCTGTGCAGGAGACCAGAGTTGTATTATTACTTAAATCAGTCTCCCCTAAAACTCAGAGCTCAGAGCTTTTAAGGATAATTTGGTGGGTAGGGGCCAGTGAATTGGAAGCGCTGATTGGTTGGCTCAGAGATGATATCATAGGGAGTAGAAGCTGTTCTCTTATGCTAAGTCAGTTCCTGGGTGGGGGCCACAGAACCTGTTGTCAGGTCGAGGTGTGGCCATCCAGTTAGAAATGTAAAAACCTGAAAAGACGTCTCAAAAGGCCAATCTTAGGTTCACAATAGTGACGTAACTTGCAAATCTTATGACCTCTGGAATAACGACTGGTAATATTTAGAATTCCAGCCCCTCTCATCCTTACTCGGTGGCTGGTGGTCTTTCATTCATTTTACAAGAACAGTTTAGCTTTTGGGAAGGGCTATTATTTAAACTATAAGTAAAATCCAAGACTAGTTCAACCTATGCCCAGGAATGGACAAGGACAGTTCAGAGGTTAAAAGCAAGATGAAGCTGGTTAAGTATGATATCTTTCACTGTCATAATTTCCTTAGTTATAATTTTGCAAAGGCAGTTTCAATCTCTTTGTCCACATTGGTAATGTGAATACTAAATAGTAGAAAAGCAGACAAGTATATCAGCCAGGAACTTAATACAAATACTCTCTTTCAGGTAATTTGCTGAAATGGGTCTTAAACTGTTTAATAACTAAATTTAACCTGGTGACCAAACCTTCCTTATGCTTTTTAAAAAATTACAAATGTTGGCCGGGCGCAGTGGCTCATGCCTGTAATCCCAGCACTTTGGGAGGCCAAGGCGGGTGGATCACGAGGTCAGGAGATCGAGACTATCCTGGCTAACATGGTGAAACCCTGTCTCTACTAAAAATACAAAAAAAAAATTAGCCAGGCGAGGTGGTGGGTGCCTGAAGTCCCAGCTACTCGGGAGGCTGAGGCAGGAGAATGGCGTAAACCCGGGAGGTGGAGCTTGCAGTGAGTGAGTCGAGATCTGGCCACTGTACTCCAGTCTGGGTGACAGAGGTAGACTCTGTCTCAAAAAAATGAAAACAAAACAAAAAAACAAAACAAAAAAAAATTACAAATGTCTAAAAATGATAAATAAGAAAACATGATAGCTGTATCAATAATATAACAGTATGAGGTGTTTCAGAAATAAGTCTTTTGGTTAACACTTTTAATTTTAGATTTTCATACTGTTCATGTAGACAGAAATATATACAATACAACTTGAACAAAGGAAATGTAATGCAGAGAGATAGTTAGAAGTTTGCGGGGGGTGGGTGGGGTCATGAAAGATACTAAATTGACTTTATCTGGGTGAAATTTACATAAATGAGAGGAATTATTTGCCTTGAGGACACTCACAAAATCTGAAGGTCTAAGTAGGAGTATGCATGGTCACATGGAAGACTCCCCCATTCCACTCCCTGCCTGATAATTTCCTCCTTTCTCTTCCCATCCTCTTTGTCTCTCCAGCCCTAGTTCTCTCTAGGAAGTGCCTTGGGGATTACATGTGAACACCACAGCCTCCAAGCCCTGCCCACAGCTCCTCATCAACAATGCTCCACAGCCACCCATAGGCT
Organism: Rhinopithecus bieti; assembly: GCF_001698545.2. Lineage (NCBI taxonomy): Eukaryota > Metazoa > Chordata > Mammalia > Primates > Cercopithecidae > Rhinopithecus > Rhinopithecus bieti. The sequence goes on along the minus strand of NW_016814799.1, from coordinate 94,788 downwards.
TAGGGGTGCACGTGCCAGCAGGATGGTCCACTCTTTAGAATACAGATCTGGGGAGGGCCCAGTACTGACAATGGACTTAAGACAGATGAGGCAGCAACTCTTGGCTTCCAGGTACCTGAGACATGATCTGGAAGTGGGAAGACAAGACTATGGGCAGGCAAGTCTCCTTGGCCCTATGGACTCCTCACTTATGAGGAGGGTGATACTACAAGATGGACAAAGGAGGCTTAGAAGAGAAGCACTGCTCGCCTGCATCCAAGGGAAGCACTACCCAGTGTCCCCTTTTAAAATAACATGAAAGATGCAAAAGTGAGCCCAAACCAGCCAGAGAGCATGATGCCACAGAGAGTTCTGTTTTGAATATAAAAATATTATCCTCAATGTGTACTCTTACGGGGAAAAAAAGATTAAGAATAAAAGCTTACGGGATAGGAATATGAAATATCAAAATGGATGAAGGGGGTCATATGGAGTGAGTTTCTTAGGGCTGGGAAAAGTCAGATACAGCAGTTTTTCAGCTCCCTTCTGTTACAATAATCTCTTCTAAATTAGGCAATTCGTGTGTATTACAACTTTCCACTGGACTGGGATCATGAGAAAAGAAGTTTCAGCAGTAGTGGCCAATCCTCATCTGACATTCCCCTGGCAAGAGGTTGAGGAAAAGACCTCTACCCACGTGTCTCCAGTCAGAAAGGAGCTCAACAGAGTTGTTGCGTATTTTGGGAAAGACACTCTTTCACCCTCTGAATGTAGATATGAAAGAATGCAGCGCCAGGAGTGATTGGCAGCCACCTTACAACTGAGAGGAAAGCAGGAACTAGGTTGACAGCAGGAACATGGAAGAAGGGCCAAGAGATGAAGGAACCTGGGTTCTTAGTGATGAAATTTAGTTGTCAGAACAAAGCCAAGCTGAAGACTGCATTAGCGCTGGACTTTCAAGCTCATGTGACTTAAGGAAATACCTTTATTTTTTCACCTGGTTCTCTTAGGTTTCCATGACTTGTAACATAATGTGTTCTTGAAAACATATCCATTTTTAAAGTTTTAAAACCCAGCTAATTCTTTATTTCCTAAAGTATAGTTTTTAAAGATACTGTGTATAGTTTGAATGATAAATTATTCTTTCTCTTGGAAAGAGAATGTGTTTAATTATTAATAGAAATTTTAAATGTTTATGTCCAAGTGGAAAAATTCTAAAGGTCAATGAAGAGAATGAGATAATACTTCTTACTGATACTCATTTGGACACCTAAGAGGTTTCTGAATCATGGAGGCATTAATGCCTCCAATTCAAAGAGGAAAACAATCTACTGTTATTTAACAGTCTTTTAATAGGCAGTTACATGTATTACTTCCTTTATCTTTTCTGATTAAACTTAGAGGTGAACATTATAATCCCTATTTGAAAAATGAGGAAACTAAGGCTCAGAGAAGGTAAGCAATTTGTCCGAGGTCATACAAACACTGAGCAGCAAAGCTACGATTTTCTGAATTTAAAAATCCACACTCTTAACCATTACCGTGCAGTGGAAGCAGAATGCCTGGCTCTTAAGTTCTACTCTGCCACTAACACTTGGATGACCTTGGGCTTCTTTTACTCTTTCTGCACCTCAGTTTCCTCATTAAGAAAATGGAGATAATCATAGTGCCTATTTCACAGAATTGCTATGAGGACTAAATGAGCTAAGATGCCTGTAACACTTAGGACGCTGCCCAGCAGGTAATAAACACTGGATACATTTTAGTAAATATGATATACTGCTTCTGTTCTCTGAACTAGGCAGAGAAGACAGAGAAGAGGATCCTGAAAGGAATTCAGTTTCTCATAAATGAATCCCACCGATGCTGTCTCACAGTTGGATCATGGCTACCTCTTGGCCATGTGGCCTGGCATCAAATAAATGGTACTGGGTAGATTTCACCTGTTATGATTTTTGACAATAAATTATAACATTGCAGTCTTATTTTTAACACAAATCTCAAAATCAAGAGTATCAGAGATCAGACCTAATGATACAAAAACAGCGTATGTGGTTTATATTGATTTAATATTTTAGTAGTCAGAAATTTTAAGGAGAAGTTGTCCATGATGAATACAAAAACCCTATAGTGATCAATAATATCAACAATACGGTGTTTTAGGAACAGAATTCTAAGACCAAGGTTATCTATAGTTTGAATTTTAAATATTGTGACATGGTGATAGCTCCCCTTCTTTTGCCAACTCCCGTTTATACTGGGAGCCTCACCAAAAGTCTCCGATTTGGGGAAGTGCTCTTACTCAGTCCTTTGCACTGGGCCAGGGAGCCCTGTGCTTTTCTGTTATAATACTTCACAGTATTCTAATTTAAAAATCTACAGAGTTTTCACATAATTGTTCATTTAATCCCCCTACTACCCATTAGCCTAGAAATTCCATGAGGTAGAGACAGCTGTAAACCCAGTGTTCAGTTGGTGCCTCACACTAGGTAAGGGTTAAATAAATAGTTGTTGAATGAATGATCGAGGAAATTCATAAGTGACTCAAAGAGTATATTTAAGGGAAATTACTTTATAAAGCTTTTCCCAATTATGGATACAATTTAATCAGAGGTAATATGTCAGTATTTTTGTGATTTCTTCTATAAAATGCAGTGTCTTTTACATTAAAATAGAAAAGAATGGATTTCATGATGTCATAATTCATTCATAAACATTTGCTTCACTGTTTTTCTGTTTTGCAGCAGCGAGTGAGAAGCTTTACTTCCTCAGCTACCCCTTTCTCTCACCAATCCCAATCCTTCAACAGTTTATTCTTCCTTCTCCCAATATTTTCATTTGCTAGAATAATAACTGGTATCAAACTTTACAGTAACATGCCTAAAAAAGTCGGGAGGAAAGTGGTTTTAAAGAAAATCTTACTATAATAGTTTTATTTCAAGCCAGCAGGAAAAAACCTCCTTCAACTAACTTTTGTTTTCCCCTAAAGACACCCAAAATAATTACATGAAGAAAAGAAATATCTTGTGTTCTGCTTAACAAATAAAATTGAGTGAAAATATCTTTAAGAGTAGAGTAGGTTTTGTATAAAAATGGCTGAGAATATATAAATCATTCTCAGGAATGGATGAAGTGACTTGACTTTATGAAATATCTGTAACAGGAAATGATGGTGCTTCTTTAAGAAGAAAGCATTCATCCTCTCATTATAGTTACTAGAAGAAAATGGTCATGTACTCTTGGAATTCTAATATATACAATTATTAATGTTAAAAAACTGAAAAATTAAAAAATGTAATTCTCACTTTTAACACAAAAAAGATTGAATTGTTGTAAGATACTTTCCTTGAACTATGAACTAATCTGGAATCATCAATCAATCACTTAATTTAGTCTCAATATCTTTTCTTAAAGTTTAGCATTAGAAAGTCATAAATAAATTGCATAATAAATTACTGGGTAAATTCTGCTAAAGGAAAATTTTAAGCTAATTAACTAGAAAACAAAAACAGCCCTACAACACGTTTAAAACCTTCAGGAATGTAGGTAGCAATAAATATATAAATAAATAAACAAAAATACCTGTGTTTAGTGTTTATAGTAAGTGAACGAGGAATAAAAAATATTGGATTTATTGCATTGTCCACTGCATAGACTTGAATCAATGGCTTAAGCTTTGAAAGTCTGAGAGCTTCAATTTATCTGTTCTCTAAATATACTTACAATAAAAATGCCATTAAAAGTATGCTGTAAAGATTAATGTCAGTGAAGAACTGTGTGACCCAGGTATAAGAGATAAAAAGGAATTTCAAATGTCATAACTATAAACTAATTAAAATTTAATGTTACTTAAAAATCACATAGCTATTTGTGATGGATTCATAGGTGATGCATTAATATCAATTTTAAATTTACGTTATATTTGAAGTTTTAAAATAACAATAAACTCTAGAAAGCACTTAAAATTGCATGAATCAAGATCATCTTTCGGTTTGGAAACAATCCCTATGACTCTGCAGGCCTCAGAAAAATTCTAGCTTACATAGACATAAAAAATTTCATTTTAACCTGAAAATCTTCAACATTATTTTTGTAGTAATCAAGAGACAAGGATGTGAATTAAGAGGAGTAAAAATAGGACTTTGTATGGACTTCATCTGTCTCCAGCTCCTTTTTTTTTTT
>NW_016814799.1:68741-90055 GCF_001698545.2 Rhinopithecus bieti | reverse complement strand
AACATTATTTTGTAGTAATCAAGAGACAAGGATGTGAATTAAGAGGAGTAAAATAGGACTTTGTATGGACTTCATCTGTCTCCAGCTCCTTTTTTTTTTTTAAGACGGAGTTTTGCTCTTGTTGCCCAGGCTGGAGTGCAATGGCGTGATCTTGGCTCACTGCAACCTCCACCTCCAGAGTTCAAGTGATTCTCCTGCCTCAGCCTCCCGAGTAGTTGGGATTACAGGCATGCACCACCATGCCCCGCTAATTTTGCATTTTTAGTAGACACGGGGTTTCTCCATGTTGGTCAGGCTGGTCTCGAACTCCTGACCTTGGGTGATCCACCCGTCTCGGCCTCCCAAAGTGTTGGGATTACAGGCGTGAGCCACCGCGCCCGGCCTCCAGCTTCCCTTTCATGGCATTTGCACAGTGTTGGGCACTAATTGCTCTTCAAATAAACTGTCATAGTGATTATCTGTTCTTATGGATGCTAAGAAAGATGTAAATCAGGAAAAGTAGAAAATACAGAGTTTTAATAACACCTTTTAATAGTTCAGATTTTAAAACTGACATATAAGTATGTAAACAAAATTGTAGACAGCAATCTATTTTGCCAAATAATTCTTCACTTTAAAAACATGTTTCGACCATAAAATTATTTTAAATAGCTCACATTTCTCCAGAGTATTTGAAGTATGAACTAACTGATCAATATTCAAATATACATCACTTCATGTATTATGTGTGTGTGTATGTGCATGGGCATGCACTCATGCACACGCACATGGTGGGGGAAACAATAAATTATGGAGGACAAATAAAATGTTAGTTATATGTTTAAACCAACGAGATCTTCAGGAGAATTACATTATTTTTGTGTTCAATATAATTAGCCAAAGAAAAAATAGATAACATTTTATATTTTTAGGTAGGATTTGCATTAGATCTGCCCTAACTGCTTGGTTGGTGGAAACTAGTCCAAATTATGAAAACATCAGCTTTCAGAATTGGGAAGAGAGGATGTTGAAAGCTGGTTGCATTGGAAACAAGACATGGGGATGGGGACTTTTGTGTACTCACAGTATCTCTGAGAAACTTAGGGATAAATTGGTACAGCTTCTGCTCTCATTTTACAAATGAAGCCCCTTTGAATGCAGAGAAAAAAGGGGTCCTTTAAAGGCTACACAAAAAGTGAAAGAGCACAGAGTGTTCTATCGCCAGGACAGGGATCCTACATCAGCCCGCTGGTGATTGTGCTTTCATAATAATGTGAAACATGTGTTTCTCTTTCTTGTATCTATAGCAGTGACATTCCAACCACCCAGTCCTTAAGAGCTGGGGCCCTTAGTCCTTAGGGTCAGGGAGACAGCCAGGGGACAGAGAACACATTCTACCTCTATGTATAATTCTGTGTATTCATTTCCTCTCTGTGAGGAATTCAACTGGCTTTTCCTCCCTGCTTGATTGTAAGTCTAGGGCTCATTTGCTGACACTTTTTTTTTTTTTTTTTGAGACAAGGTCTCACTATGTTGTCCACGCTGGAGTGCAGTGGCACGATCAGGGCTCACTGTAACCTTGAACTCCTGAGCTCAAGCGATCCTCCCACCTTGGCCTCCCAAAGTGTTGGGATTACAAGCATGAGCCACTGTGTCCAGCCTGCTGAAATTCTTAAGGCATGAGAATACTACTAGAGATACTTGACAACATTTATTGGGCATCTATTACATAATATTCACTTCAGATATGTTGCGTAATTAATACTACAAGGTCTGTCTCTATAGCATACACTGGAACCTTAGAAAGGTTAAGTAACTGGCCCAAAGGAGGACACAGAGCATTCTCTCTCACATGCAGAGACCACACCCTTTTCTCTGTACCACACTACTTCCTACATTTCACAGAAGGATGCTCTGTAGCCTTTCATAGGTTGTGATGCCAGAAGGGGCAAGATTGGAGTCTAATGCCATGCCACTGCTTATGCAAGTCCTTTCTCGTAATGAAAAACCACTACAAAAATAAATATTCAGATTACTAATCAAGGTGATCAAAATGTAAAATATAATGTGCAGGAAAAACGTCACGCCAAGTTTATGTGCTAAGGCCTTCACCTATTTTGCCATCCTGAATGGATGGACAATGTTCTATGGGAAACAGAGCATTTTTGTCTTCTTTTTTTCTTTCTCTCTCTCTTTCTTTTTTTTCAAATAGAGACAGGGTTTCACCATGTTGCCCAGGTTGGTCTCCAGCTCCTGAGCTTAGGCAATCCTCCTGCCTTAGCCTCTAAAAATGCTGGGATTATAGGCATGGGACACCACACCTGGCCAGTGTTTTCTTAAAATAGTATACTTTTCTTTCTTTTTTTTCAAACATAAGAAGAGAATTTTTTGTTCCCCAGGTTTTTTTTTTTTTTTTTTGCCATATTTCTTACTTTTTTCTTTTTAAGAGATAGGATCTCACTATGGTGCCCAGGCCGGACTCAAGCAATCCTTCTGCCTCAGTGCCCCCAAGCAGCTGGATATGATTTGCCATATTTCTGGTGGCTTAGAAATTATATCCTTCCCAGGCCGGGTGCGGTGGCTCAAGCCTGTAATCCCCAGCAAAACTTTTGGGAGGCCCGAGACGGGCGATCACGAGGTCAGGAGAAATCGAAGAACGCATCCTGGCTAACCACAGTGAAAGCCCCGTCCTCCCTACTAAAAACTACAAAAAACTAGCCGGGCAGACGTGGCCGGCCCGCCTGTAGTCCGCAGCTACCGGGGAGGCTGAAAGACAGGAGAAATGGCGTGACCCGGGAGGCGGAGCGCTTTAGCAGTTGAGCATTGAAGAATCCCGCCACAGCACTCCAGCCTGGGTTTTTGACAAGAGGAGACTCCCCGTCTTCAAAAAAAAAAAAAAGAAAATTATATCCTTCCTAACCACTGTCTGAAACTTTTTCCCTTAAAGTATCAAAAAGTAACTGCCTTTTTTGGAAAAAGCAAAAATTGTAATTGGAGAAGAAAATGTTTTCTCAAGACAATTTAAGGATATTAAGGTGCTCTTACTAAAAAACAATTATTATGTCATTGTAAGCTCCTTTCTTAGAAAAACAAATTCTAGAGTTCAAGACTCCAGAAAACAAAGTCTAGAGTTCAAAAAATTAGTTTAAAACAAATTCTAGAGTTCATTTCATATGCTCATATGCTCTAAGTATGTAAAATGATTACTCTATTGCCAGTTTTGTTTTTACTAAGTGACCTGCTGTTTCAGTGAAGGAGACTTGTGTTTTTTACACTTTCTTTTCCTAAAAATGATACAGCAAATATTACAAATGTTAAGTAACGACTAGACCTAACAGAAATTCCATACACAAAGCTTTAGGTTCAGTTCTCTGAAGGAGGGAAAACAAATTTAAATTACATTTTGCTGATGCCTTCATAAAAGTGTGAAATCATTTCATTTCCCTGGGTTTTACAGAAAACACTTTTAAAATGCCACAAAGATGTATAACAAGACATAAAACTGCAAATATTAACTGTCTATTTCCTTGAAATATAAATTAAACTTGGTGACTAGGACAAGAAAATGTCACATTCCTTTCTCTTGCTAAGGAAATTGCATATTTCCTTTGCAAAAATAAAGAATATGCAGTCTTCAAAAGGTATATGTGACAGTTTTAAAGTTGTTTTGTTTCACGTTAAAAGTTTCTATAAATTTTCATGATTGTCTCAAAGTTGAAAATGAAAAGAAACAAAGAAGAAAAGGAAAACATTATTAACCTTAGGCATACAAGTTTTGTTTTCACCAATGCCAAAAACAATATTTATGCCGTATCTGTATTTTGTTGTTTCTAAATGTTATCTTGAGTTATATAATTTTCAGATCCATCTGAGAATGAACACTTTTAAAGTTTTGCTTAGGTTTCCCTCCACGATCTGCAATATTCTAAATCTTCTGTCTTTGCCAGGATTTGTGAAGCAAATGGATATGCATTTTACTAAGTGGAAAATGTAGCTGTGACATGGATGGCTAACTACTGGTGAGTGTGCGGTGTTTGGTTTATGGACTAAAGGACACCATAAGCCTTGGCTGAGAACATTAATTTCATGTGGGAATTGAGTACTTCTGGGAACAGACAGCCTCTTAAAAACATAGATTAACTGAATTTTCAGACCTTCACTGAACTGAAGTGAAGGAAAAGTTTAATGGTAATATCAAATACAGTCTAAAGACTATATCTATTTACTCCCTTAACTCTCATTGACTCTATTAGGTAGGCACTGCCATTGTCTCCCTTTACCGATGAGAAACTGAGGCCAGAGAATTCCAAGGACTTTGCCAAAATTCACACAGCCTCTGAGTGGTAGACTCATGCTCTTAGCAACTTACTAGGTTTAAAGTTGTGGTTGTTTATGTCTTATTGACAGAAAGAAAAGATGGACGTGATGGAAAAGATCACAAGGAGTATTTATTGCATCTGAAAGGATTGAGTTACATATGATTTCAGAATTTGGTCCAGAGTACATGGATTTAAAATACTCTGGGAAGGCAAGATAATGGGTCACAGGGTATAAAAGGGCCAGGCCAAGAACTCTGAGGAAGACAGGAAAGTCCCTCGCTCAGCTCCCTGGCTCCTGACGGACTGGCTCAGCAATGGGCTTTGTCAGCGACCACAATGGTTTTCCTGGTTTCTGTGAAGGTTCCAGGCTAAAGAGCCGGTCAGGGATGTTGAGGAGCTATGCTTTGTCCAACTAGTAAGTATGTTGCAGGAGTAAATGTATACAACACATAGACATGTATGTAGAGTGTATTGTTTCTTTCACTTATACTTTTTCCCCTCATTATCAACAGTACAATAAAAGTGTATGTAATACCAAAGCGGGACAAATCTATTTAACTTCTACTTTTGCTTAACAGTGAAAAGAGCTTCCTTCTGGATTCAGAAAGTTTTACTAGTTCCTTCTATGAGAATAACTTTTGTTAGCCAATTATTAATACATATTAGTTTTACCATGACCAGAATAAAGTGCATTTTGTTTATCACAATCAATGTTAAACACAAATTTTTCCAATTCCATATCTATTTATGAGAAAGATATAGTTGTATTACATACATAATTTACTGAACAGTAACACATCCAAAATACTTGAAATGGAAAATTTTCAAAGAATTCCTGACTCTTTAATGCATCTTTAAAAATTAAACTAATGTGGTCATTTGTAGCATAATCTTCCTGTATTTCAAAAGTATACATAGTGTTTTTATAAGCATATGAGCTTATTACTAACATTATGAACTAGAATAATTTTGTGATTTCAATGGTCACCAAGTTATTTTTTAAATAGAATATTTTATAGAACTCACCTTTTGCCCATTCATCCCTGGAATTCCAGGTGCTCCAATAGAACCCTAAAGAGGCACATCATTAAATTCAGTTGATATCATACACAAAATATTTCAATTCTAAATTTATATTGTATTAGTTATGTAAGCCTTGCTAAAACATTTCTAGGAAGTTTTATTTTTCAGACCTTATCCACCATGTTCAAATACATAATGTAAGCAGATTCCTCAAGCTTCCCCAGAAACTACAGAGTTAAAATTAAAACTTGCTTCTAAGTATCCACTTAACTTTAATATGTTTTAAAGAAATTTACATGATAAATTGATCATACCTATCAGAGGGCCACATGGCTCTAAATTTTCATGTTTTTAAGAATAAATAGGCTTAGTTCCATCTGGAAAATGCCTACCAGTAGCAGTAACACTTGCATTTAATGAGTTAAAATACCATAAAACAAAAGGTAATTAAAATGACAACCATTTGTTCTGCAGTTAAATAAGGGGCCCATGTCATAAACTCAAATTTGTTGTATTTTAAGCGTTTTTCTCCCAGACTTTCAAGGAGTAAGTTTAAGCCACATGAATGTGAATATGTCTTCCAGAGTGACTCAGAAAGGTGTAAAAAATGTTATACACTGACCAGGAACAACACAACCTCTTTACAAAAAAAGTTAAGGTGTGTGCGTGAGCACGTGTGGGCATGTGTGTGCACACATGCGTAGTGGCGTGAGTATGAATGATTGGACATAGATGGGTGAGCTGGAGAATAAGAAAGCTAATTATTACCTGAGAAAAATCTATGACATTTAACTGGATACAGAAACATTAGCAAATATTTTCAAACAGTGATGTCATTTCCCTCCATTACACCTTCCATTTAGGCTCTGGAGAAACCATTTTAAATACAATGTGCTTATTCTTTGTCTAAAACTGGAAAACAGATATTTCTTAGTAGATGTATGATATTACATTTCTTTAATAATAACGGGGAAAATTTTTTTTTAAATAGCAATTATAGACCAAAAACTCCCCTAAAAAATAGTCTACTGAAAAAACAGTAATTGTAATGAAAACAAATTGAGATGGCAAGTTCCTTAGTGCGTTCAGTGAGTATATTGAATGGGTCATTAAAGGACTTCCGGAAGCCTGAAGCAGTAATTTTATCCTGGTCGTATGTGGATTAGAGTAGCTTTACAATTTCACACCATGCTTAACAGAGACATTATTGCGAAGGACAAAGTGTTCCTATGCACAAGTTGTCTCACAACCCATGGACTTTTACTTAGTTTGTAGGATTATGTTTCAACAGATGCCACATGCCCAGTGCTTGGGGGATAAAAAGTCTCTATCTTTGATGGATTCCAAAGATAAAGAATAATCACTTTTCCACCTGTTATAATACAATTGTTTTCTTTAGTTTTCCGCGGGTTAAATACCCCCCTCCCCTATTGAGGGGTGTAAGGATGGGGGAATGAGGACTTAGTGATATTTTGTTGGCAAAATGCCATCTATTTGCTATTAAGATATTTACTACTATAGGATAGGTGTAATTTTGGAAACCCTAGATCTTCTCTATCAGAATTTGAAAAAAAAATTTGTTTTTGAGACCAAGTTTTGCTCTGTCTAACCCAGGCTGGAGTGCAGTGGCACAATCTCAGCTCACTGCAGCCTCTGCCTCCCAGGTTCAAGCGATTCTCCTGTCTCAGCCTCTTGAGTAGCTGGGACTACAGGCGTGTGCCACCACACCCAGCTATTTTTGTATTTTTAGTAGAGATGGGGTTTCACCATGTTAGCCAAGATAGTCTCTAACTCTTAACCTCAGGTGATCCAACCGCCTCAGCTTCTCAAAGTGTTGGGATTATAGGCGTAAGCCACTGCGTCTGGCCTCTCCATCAGAATTTAATGGTCAATTCTGATGATTGTGGATAACAATGAAATGACTATCAGGAAGTCACTTTTCATGTTACCTCAGCAAGAAGGACACCAATAGGCCACTTGAATATAGTGAACCCAGTAATATCCTTTTTTTCGGCTCAGTTCTCTGGCCATTTGGCAATCATATAATTGAGGAAGGCCATGCATTCATTTTGCAATATCAAATTATCTTTCACATTTTAAATTTTGTCATAATGTTTTACCAGTATTTGAATTAAAAATTCAATAACGTACAAGTTCAGCAGACAACTTAAAAAGAGTCTGCTCTGGATTTATTAAATTTTTTATAATGGAGTCAATTAGACATCTAATGTTCACATTATATGACTGTATTTTTAGAAAGCAGAATGCACAAACCAGACTAACTGCTTCAGCATGGCTCACAGTAGCTAATTTCATTCACCTCTCCTGCTTGCCATTAGGTCATGAGAGCATAATTACTTTCACAGTATTGTTGTTTATACTCTACCTTTTGTCCTGGAGGCCCTAGGGGACCCTAAAAAAGAAAAACAATTCAATTAACATAATATTACAGCCACTTAAGCTTAGATGACCAATTTAAACTGTCCTATTCTCTAAGATTCTCTTTGCTGTACTGAACTATGTTGACATTTCATGTATCAGGAAAAAAAAAGGAAAGAAAAATTTCAGTTTGAAGTACCACATAGATCTTTTCTTCTAATTTTCTTGTGAAAAACATGAAGCATATACAGCAGGATTCTGATTTGTCCTCACTATTAAAAAATAATCTTTGCTGTTCCAGCAAATGTTGTTTTTTTAAAAAAAACCTATAAATGTATCACATCAATCTCATTTAAAAGGCTGAAAATACAGTCCTTAGAAGCAGTTAAAATGCAATGTAGTTTTTCAGCAAATGGACACATTAGATGACTTCTGCACCTGCAAATCTTCAGTAAGCAGATTTGCAAAGGAAATAATTGAATGGCATTACAAAGAAACATGCTTTTTTGTTTGTTTGTTTTTTTCTCTATTCTTCCTCTTAGGAAATATAGTCAACTAACCTGCACAAACACTTGTTTACAAACTAGGGGAGGCCAGTGTCAACTGTGATACTGAGTATATACTAGAAAAGGGAACAAAAGATGCTGTCAGTTGTTTCTTAGACTAAAATACTGGGTGGAGGAGATTTAGTGAGATGAATGAGAATATATATACAGCATGGAAATGCAGCAGTTTTGAGATTTAGCAGTTTTTCAACCACAAAGTCAGTGTTGGGATTTTCTTGGCTTTATTTAGAGCAAGGCATGGCTTTGAGACAGTGGAAAATAACTCAAAGAGATATAGTTATATTTCTATTTGTATCTATTTTAAAATATAACTATTAAGCATTTTCTTCCAGTTCAAAAATATTTTTTAGTATGTTTCAGCAAAGTTATAGACACTCATCATTTCATGTTAAAAGCTCTTTATTCCATGACATCTAACTAATGACCAGCTTATTTTCAGTGTGTGACATTTCAGTTAATCAGCATGTTGCATTCCTACTCTGTAACACTAAATAAAACACTAGGGTGGTTGTTAGAGGGAGATCTGTTCATGCATCCTTTTTATTAAAAATATATAATGTTTAGGAATGTTCAGAGAATCTGTTCCCCATGTTATTTTGCAATCCTCACAGGAAGACTAACAATTTCCTCATATAATCAGCTTTAGGTTATTGAAAGTACACCGTGCAATACTGCCTTTATATATTTCTATTTAATTTACTCAACCAACCAACTGTTTAATGAGCTTGTTATTTGGTTTATCTGTGTGGTCAGACATTCTCCCTACTTATCTCACTCCCTCTATTTAAAATTCTCCCTGTTTTAGATTTTGCAGAGAAAATAGAGACTATCAGGTGTAAATTCCCTCGACATCTTGTCTCTCATCAAACCAAACGTATGTATACCTCTTTCCTGTATCAGGGGAAGAAGAGCCCCTCCTCCTATACAAGGCAAATTCATCCGGTATACTCTGGAATCCATCCTTGTCTCTGTCCTCAGGGATCTTTTGCAATCAGTTACCCCTGCATCTGTATCAGAGGCTCCACTTCTTCACTAGTTCTTCCCCTTAGCATATAAACATATTTAATCATTTCCTCACTTGGGTAAATTGTTTGGGAAGTAAATGTTCATGTTATCATGCTAAGTAAGGGCAGAATTTGGAGGTTGTGGTGATAGGAGATCTGAGAATCAAGAAAGGACTTGGATTTTATCATTGTCTATGATTCCACTTTCTCCAGTGTCTCTAGAGTACTTTACTTCTTAAAATGTTGATGTTAGAAAGGAAATCATGGAACAAGGAGTACATTAATTCAGTATTTAGACTGAGAATGTGTATGTTCAATTCACGAAGGCTTGTTTCCCACTGTAAACCTAACTGCCACTTGAAGAAAAATGTTGTTCACTAAAATTGTCTCTTTCATCACATTGATACATAACCCTGGAAAAGGATATTTCAAATGAAAATAAGTGAATTCTACATCAAATATTTTAATTAGAGAATAACATATCTGATATTTTCTAATTTGGTCTCTGTTGCATAATCACATAAAATCAGAGATTTAGAATGACTAATCACAACTCCGAAATTCATAAAATTAAGTAAGTTGTATATTTTAACACAATATTTAATGAAAATCTAAGGATGTCTACAAAGACAATATTTTCCTTCACTGTTAGGAAACTACTGCTGCTTCTGGTAACCTCTAAAAATAAAAGCAGTTTTTAAGATTTAACATTAATTTTAAATTGGGAATACACGTCTTACAGAATTTTCATAACTATGCTGCCAAGAATATATTCACAGTTACCAGAAATGTGCATATACTTCTTTTATCTCTCTGGCAGGAAAAATGGTAGAGATCTAACAAGAGTATCATCCATTACCAGGGGGTGACCTGGGATTAAGGCAGAATAAAATATAGGACACTTAAGTACAGACAGACACACACACACACCACAGACACATGTGCATGCATGCACACATCCAGAGATACCAGTTATTTTTACTGAGCAAGATTTTACTTATATACATTTGTTTTGAGCACCCTTAGATTAATAATACCATTATATATCTATAACACTGTGGTAATTAAAGTTAAGCTTACAAATCAAAGTTTCCCTACCCAAAAATTGATTTTCAAATTAGGGTATGTTGCTACCAGTTGGTTAAGATGATTACATTTGATTAGTCTTGCAATTTTGGTACAAAGGTAAGTTTATAAAGTAATGGGCAAATACCATAGAGACATTCATTAATTTATCAAACTTTTAAAATTTTGTTTTCCTTTTGAGACGGGGTCTCACTCTGTTGCCCAGGCTGGAGCGCAGTGGCATGATCATAGCTCACTGCAGCCTCAAACTCCTAGGCTCAAGCAATCCTCCCTGCCTCAGCCTCCCAAGTAGCTGGGACTACAAGCACATGTCACTATGCCTGGCTAAGTTTTTAATGTTTTGTAGAGACAGGGTCTTGCTATATTGCCCAGGCTGGTCTCAAGCTCCTGACCTCAAACGATCCTCTCACCTTGGCATCCCAAAGTGTTGGGATTACAAGTGTGAGCTACTACTCCTAGCCTATCTAATCTTCCTTACACTTGTTTATATTTTCATCCTGCACAACAACTTGGATGAATAATGCCATAAATTCATTATTCACTAGTCAAACAAATGCTGCCTATTCTCAAAATTAAAGTCAATTGTTCTAGTGATTCAAGATTTCTAAAACAATTCCATTATTGTTATCCTCATGATTTAGTAAGTTTGGATCAAGTAGATTTCCAACCTAGAGTCATAATCTTTTCGGTTCATCTTTATTAATCGATGAAGCGATCCTTCCTTATTTATATTTGCATATACTTTGTATATAACCAGTTAAGATGAAAAAATCTAGTTTGATTTCCTCAAAATAATTTCTTTGCATATATCTCAAGATTAAAAACTGTAACATACAGAATCTCAACATACTAAGCTATATTTCTTAAACTCCAGAAACGTCAACTATAATTAGAACCTTAAAATACACCAATTTAAATACAGGTTCTGGGTGATATAAATTGTAAAACTTTTATTGAAGAATTCTGCGTCATGAGTATAACTTTATCAAAAGACAAAACTCAAAGAGTCACTGAAAAATTCTAAGCGTGGAGTAATGGCACTAATCTGCATATAAACCTTTATACCAGTTTTAATAATCTTTCAGAAAATACCATGGAAAGTTATGCAAAATAAAGTTCAGATAAAAACTTGTAAACACAGTAAAAAATTATATAGTATACTTGATTTTCTTTCCAATTTTTCCTCTCCCCTGCTAGATTCCATATCTAAACATTTATGTACAGTATTCAGCATATGGTAAGAAAGTAAGTTAAAGAAACCTGATAGACCCCATGTTGGTGACTTCCTTACCAAAAGCATGTTACTCAGGCCTCAGAGTAAAGTTTTACTCCTACTTCAGTCCATCAGATACTTAAGAATATCTCTATGGTCCAGCCCTCTTCTCCAGTCACATTGCTGCATTCCTGTTAAACCCATTTCTCGCTCCCTTAGCTAACGTAACATTCACCTAATGACCACCCTGCTTTTGGTCTCCTCCAATCCTTTCTGCACACTGTTGCCTGCGTGAGCTTCCCCTAATGGGTTCAGACCTTTCTCATACTTAAATATCTTTCAATCGCTTTTCAGAGCCTTTTAGAAGAGTCTGGGATTTGGCAGTAGTTGCAGTTTTCTGCATAAGCCAGGCTTCCTTCGTTCTACACCTCTGTCTGTTCCTATAAAGGGCTTTCTTCTCTCCGGTCCTCTCCTGCATCCATTCCAAATATCAGAGCTCAGAGACCTCACCCTTGGGGTTAGGTGCCTTCTTTTGTTCTCTAAAGCACCCCTATGATGTTTTCGTAGAATTTACCAACAATAATCATAATTGTCTGGTTACTTCTTTATTCACTCTAAATTATCTTTATCATGCACAGTAGCTGGCACATAGTGATTGCTCAGTGAATCATTTTGAGGTTAATTCATTTATTCATTCACATAATAGTTTTTAAGAGCCCACTGGGTGCTATTTTGTCTACAAAATAAGACAAAACAAAATGACTACTCAGTGAGCACTCAAAACAAAATAAGATAAAAATGCATACCACTGGACTTCATATACTAGTGAATGTAGTAAGACAGTAAACAAATAAAATATAAAATTGTGTCAGGTGGTAAGTGCTAAAGCAAAGAGGGGGATATGGATTGTGAGAAGTAGATGGAATAGTTTAAATTGTGTGTGTGTGTGTGTGGGGGGGGGGGGGTGGTGGGGGGGGGTCATTTAGTGAAGCTCTCAGTGATAAAGAGGTCAGGCAAAGAGCCATGCATATAGAAGGGGGAAGAATATTCCAGGCAAGGGAAGAGCAAATGCAAAGACCAAGAGTTGGGCACATGCTAAGTGTGTTCAAAGAACACCAAGGAGGCTATCAGTGAGTACTGGGAGATGGGGATACGAACAGGGAAGAACAATTGTATGTGTATGGCCTTGTAGGTACTTGTAAGCACAATGATGTTTACTTTGAGTAGGATAAAAATTAAAGAAATGAATAAATGGATACATAAAGCAAATCAGGTTTTGTTTTGTTTTTTCTTAAACTTTAGACAATAGTGTTTCAAGATAGGAATGGCAGGATTTTTCACCCTTTTTGTTCACCTGACTCATTCTAACATTGCTGGCCTATTCTAATAGCCTCCAGATTACCTCTAATTGCAAGCGTGAGTGGAGGAATTTAGGTCATGACTTCCATATGAATACAGCAAAGCTAAAATCATCCAAATTATATGGTATCATTAACAATGAGAGTGTTGTGTATGTGTATGTAGGCCTACGGTCTCCAATGCACTTCAGAAAACAATTATGCAAACAGTAGATAGAATTATCAACCCAAATAAATCTTCAAAGTAGGCTGTTAAGAAAAGAATGACTCTGTGACCATTATGCATTGGCTGTACTTTCCAGTTTGTGAACCAAAAAAAAAAAAAAAAAACACACACACACACAAAAAGATACACCATGGGATGGAAAAAAATTAATGAACTTTTCTGACACTACTGATGTTAGCACAAATTTGATTGAGGTATTAATTACTTAAACAGGATGCTGAGTTCCTAAATGATGTGCTTTAGGATGCCTCTTGGGACATGTTTTAAGGCAAGTTCTGGTTGCCTGCTATTAGGAAATGATGTAGGGGGCGGACACAGTTCCTGTTCTGTCCCTGATGACTAACAGTAAAATCTGAAGCTATGAGAGCTGCTGGTCATTTCTGGACACAAGAATATACAACTAGCTTCTGTAATAAAAAACACAGGGAACAAAAAAAAGAGGTGGTCCATCTGTGAAGGGGAGGATAAAAGCCCACAACTATTAAGCCATTTAAAATTATTTCCTTTTGACTTAAGAATTTTACATGATTTAATAAAAGTTAGGCAAAATGAAGAAAATACTTTTAAAAGTCTAGTTCCAAAGAGAAGAATGATAACACGTATAATCTAACTGATGGAGTCATAAAACATTAGTACCAGATTTTCTCAAGGGTTTGGTACAACAGACTTTAATTACAATTTTTTGAAAGATATTAACCTGGTGTAATGCATCACGAGATCACAAAATACATAAACTTGGTTTATAAAGAGTAAGAGGAAATTTGTCTTACTTAAGAAGGGATCATTTAAGATGCATGTATATAAAATGCCATGTTCTGCTTGGATGTTTGATGTGGGAAGGTTAAGAAACATAAACTCTAGCCACTATTACATATATGTCTGGAGTGTAATTCAAGTGATGTTTTACAAGATTTGGATTTCATAGCTTAAGTGTGTAGAAATGCCAACTAGAAACTATTGGGAAATGTTTACAATATAAGAGAGTGCACTGCAATGTTTTCAATGTAAAAGCCCATGATTTAGTTGAAGTGGGTATGAAGGAACACAGCATAAACAAGAGCAGAGCAAGACAGTGCTGAAAAGGGAGGGCCTCATCTCTTGTTTCAGGTCTTTCATGGATCCTGTCTTCAGTCACACTTCATCATTTATATTTTCCCAAGAAGTCCATATCCTTCTCCAATCAGTCTTCATGTGAAGTTCTTAATCATTCTTCAAGGCCCAGGGGTCATAACTCACTTCCTTTGTGAGCCTTCTCCAGCGCACCCAGACGAAGCTTGTTTTTACCCTTTGTGTTTCTTTAGCACATTTCAACTGGCTATATTTTAACCTATTTACCTATTTTAAAAATCCACTTGACTAGGTAGCAACTTCCTCAGGTCATATATTTCATATCATCAGCACCTAGATTAGTGCCTAACACATAAATAATTATTGACTAAATGGAAACAATGAATGAATGAATTTAAAAATTATTAAATTCTGTTTACTGGCTTTCCACCATTATTTCAACACTCATACTATCATACCTCTATCACTGGAAAGAGTTCCCAGTTTTGAGGCAGTTGTTCTGTTTAAGTATCAGAGATTTTTGTTTCAGGAATATCACCCCATAATTCCTATTATTTGAAAAAGTTCCTCTACAACCCAGAGCCGGTTAGGAAGATGGCATGGCATTATATGTATTCATGAGCATTTGATGAAAAAAAGTTCTACATGCGGTAGTTATTTTTTAAAAGAGTAAATTCTTTTTGACTTCTCTATCTCATGTGCTGAATTTTTGAGGAAAATATTAAACCAGGATGATTCATTTGCTGGTGTTTCTCAAAATCATGAGGCTATGACCTCTTTAAGGGAGGTCTCTTAAAGCTCAGGAAATTAAAGAAGTAATACATTTTTCTCACCACTTGACAAAACCAGAACCCAAGACTAAATATTGAGCATTAAATACCATAGATTAAAGATAAATCTAGGTATATAAAATCTATTTTGATCAGATTCCAAAACAGAGACTCTATATTACCTCTCGCCAGATATCCACACTAAAATTAGCTCACTCCATCTCTTCGAAATATTTAATAAACTGCTTCTTATTGCTAAACCCAAAATGGAAATGATCGGAAAAGAAAGAAAAATTAACAGGCTTCTCTGCCCTCTGTGATTAAACATACTTCCCTCGAGTACTATAAAGGAAACAAATTTATGGTTCACAAAAGCCTATCACCCTACACTAGACTCGGTAAAAAATATTTCCATTGAGCAGTGTAAGTGCTTTTCCTATTTTAAATCAACAATGCTGAGAAACACTGGCTGCTAGAATTTAAATAACTCATGATCCACAGAAAAAGTTCTTAAATTTAAGATTATAATATATAGTCATATCCTATTCAGATCTGTTTTCTACCTAGATGGATCTGGACTGTCTATTAATAACAGAACTTTCTATAATGATAGAAACATTCTATATTGGTCAAACCAATAGGATAGCCACCAATCACATATGGCTACTGAACACTTGAAACGTGGCCAGTACAATATTAAGACACTGAATTTTAAATTTTATTTATTTATTTATTTTCTACAGGGACTCACTTTATCACCCAGGCTGGAGTACAGTGGCGTGATCTCAACTTGCTGCAACCTCCACCTCCACCTTCCAGCTTCAAGTGATCCTCCTGTCTCAGCTCCACAAGTAGCTGGGACTACAGGCATGAACCACCAAGCCTAATTTTTGTTTTTGTTTGTTTGTTTTGTGGAAACGGGTTTTCACTGTGTTGCCCAGGCTGGTCTCAAACTCCTGAGCTCAAGTGATCCACCCACTTGGGCCTCCCAAAGTGCTAGCATTACAGGCATGAGCCACAGAGCCTGGCCAACTTTAAATTTAAATAGCCATATGTAGCTAATGTTGACTGCATTGAACAGTGCAGATCTAGACAACAGAACACCCAAGACTGAAATCAGTGAATTGGATTCTAGCCTGGTTCTGCCATTAACTACTTTGTAACCTTGGCAGTTTCTTTTTCACTCTGATGCTATTCTGTGAAATGCTAAGCTAAATTATTTCTAAACCTTTTATATACTACTTAATAAATAACCATATGGTGTGACTAGAATTTCGAACTTTTTTATTTTTTATTTTTTTTGAGACCGAGTCTTGCTCTGTCACCCAGGCTGGAGTGCAATGGTGCAACTTTGGCTCACTGCAACCTCCGCCTCCCAGGTTCAAGTGAGTCTCCTGCCTCAGCCTCCAGAGTAGCTGGGATTACAGGCACCTACCACCATGCCCAGCTAATTTTTCGTATTTTTAGTAGAGATGGGGTTTCACCATGTTGGCCAGGCTGGTCTCAAACTCCTGACCTCAGGTAAATCACCCACCTCGGTCTCCCAAAGTGTTGGGATTGCAGACGTGAGCCACCGCACCCGGCTGGTGTGACTAGAAATTGATGCAATTAGTTTTCCATTGTCCTCATGAAAATCATCCTTTTATAACATGCATATTTATAAGCACATATATACTCCAAATAATCTATAATACATATATAAATATAAAAAGATGCAGGCTTGGCGTGGTGGCTCACACCTGTAATCCCAGCACTTTGGGAGGCCTAGGCAAGAGGATTGCTTGAAGCCTGGGCAATACAGCAAGCCTCCATCTCCATAAAACATAAAAATCAAAAAATCCGGGTATGGTGGTGCATGCCTTAGTCCTAGCAACTTGGGAGGCTGAGGCAGGAGGATTCCTTGAACCCGAGAGTTTGAGGCTGAGGTGAGCTGTGATCATGCCACTGCACTGCAGGCCAGGTGACAGAGCAAGAACCTGTCTCTAAAACAAAACAAAACAAAACAAAAGAAGAAAAAGAAGAGCAATTTTGTGTAATTCTGTTGGATTTATCCTGCCCAATCCTACCCTTGGGGCATAATGACATGACATCAATTGGGAGAAAAACATAAAGCTAATTTATTTGTACTAGAGCCTTATTTATTAATTGATTAACTCACATCATTCAGTCATTCTGTTTATTAAACACACTAAGTACCAACAACTATTATATGATGTGATAAATGCTGTGAAGGAGGGGAGAAGACAGCTTCTAACTTAGCTTGGGGGAGTGTGAAAGTGTATGCATGTGTGTGAGGTTTCCTCAAAGGAGGTGACCAAGCAGAAGTCTATTTCTTTTTTAAGGCTCCACTCAGACACATGGATCCTGAACTTCCCTTAGATCTGGCAAGGAGGCTTTTGTCTTGAGCCCATGCTTTAAAGGGCTCTTTTCTGGTTGTGCTTCCCAGGGGTTTAGGAATCCATGGGTCTAAGAGAACATGCTTACCTGTACACATACCCTCCACCCTTAGCCCTACCAGCCCCCTAGCCACCTGACCTTCAGGTACTAAGGACTCTGGAATTCTCTGCCCCAATGACTTCAGCTCACTTCAAAGACTCTGTGTTGCCTCTTCCCAGGCCTGTTCTTCTGAATGTGAACCATACCACTGGTGTGCACCATAACAAATTGGAAGAGAAGGCAAAGAGGTGGGTATTTTGAGGGGGATCGATGAAAGTTGGTCCTGTGAGCATTCAAGAACCCTTTATAAAATTAAAGCCTGAGTCTTATCAAGTTGAAGAATGGAGGAAAGTGTGGGAGAGAAGGGAAGCAGGCCAAGGAGAGGGCTAGGGCTAGTTACAGCTCTCCTCGTGCCACCACACTGTGGCTTTGAATTCCAAGGAGTGCAAGAATTCTGGATTTGAACTTTCCAAGTCATCATGAGACTATATCTGTAAAGGTTGGAGGATAGAACATATTTTACTGAACAGTTTTATTAGGTTGGTTTATAACTTAAATATTTAGACACTTTGTATAAGGACTCTCATTTTTCCTCTTGCCCTAAAACTTGTACATTTGCCCTAAGTCAGCAAAGGTAAAGCATAAACAGACTTAACTCTATTTTTAAAAATTTCTTCTTTATCTAATGATGAAATATTAGAATTTGATGAGACAGATCAATTATAACTTAGTTAATATTCTCATACAAGAATCACTTACTTTGCTTCAGTAGAGCTACAATAAGCTGGATTCTAAAGTTAAAAGCAGTGACAACTAGAGAAGTTGATTATGGTTTTGAAGAAGGAGACAATTTTTAAGACTTTCTTCTATTAAAAGCTTAGCATATGACTGTTCATTGCTTTTAATTATTTACAGAACATATATAATAGATACATATAATATGCACCTGTGCATTCATAATAGAAACAGAGCAGGATGACGGGACTTTAGAGTTGGAAGGGAACTCATACCATTTAGTTTCACCATTCCTTACAGATGAGGAATCTAAGGCCTAGATACCTTAATTTGTCCAAATGATAGAGCTTATTAGACCTTGAGTTTGAGCCACTGTAAAAATAGTTAATATTAGAGCTGATTCACAGCCTAGAGGTCATTAAGGAAAACAAAATGAAGTAATGAGAGAGGAATACAGACAGAGTCATCTACTCAGCTGTTGAGACTGTCTTTCTGCTACATAATCATGCTTCTAAATCACTATTGAAAATATTCCCCAAGATGATGTTTTGTTTCCAGGAGACAGAACCAGCTTCAAAGGAAAGTCAAACGTTCCTTCCTATCACCTCACTAAGCGACCTTTAGACACCTCTAGAGAAAATTCTGTGCACACAAGAATCAACACAGAGCAGGTCCCCCAAGGCTGGGGAGATATAGCTCCACTGTGTTGATTCTATGGCAGGATTCCCTGGAAGGGGTGGCAGGGCAGCACCAGAAATAGAAGGCATCACTTGTCTGCTTTCTCTGGTCCATTTGAAAAACACACTACAGGCTCTAGGCAAAAGTGCCAAGGAGGTGGGAAGAGCCCTGCAGGTGTGCCATTTATATGTACTTCATGGACAATCAGATTAAGGGAGGCTGATAAAGCATTAGAATGGTTGCTAAGGCATCTCAGCAGGCAGCGTGCACAACTGAAGGACGTGCAGTTTTACCAAATAAGGTTTTGTTGTCAAAATTTCGTCTAATAACTAACTACAATTAGATGATTTCAGTCATTTTTGTTATTTGTGATTTGAAGGTTTGGGGGTCTTGCTTCCTCTACCAGATCCAAATCGGGAAGTCTGCTGTTGTCTTTAGTGTCTGCCATCTGTTGATCAAGATAGCAGGCAGATCATAGCACAGTGAAGGAAAGCCATGAGTTTTAGCAAATCCGTGGGATAGCAATACATTATAAATTGAACATATTTAAAGTAAACCTTTACATACTGGTGATTTAAACTTTATTTTAAATGCAACTGAAACATTTTCATGCTTATGTTATTAATTAATATTTTAAAAACATTATATTCACTTGACCCAAATGTATTAAATGTGTTTACAGGTAAAATTAAAATAAACTAAAAGTATCTGTAAACTGTTTGGACAAAAGTCCAAATTTCACTTTACGGCACTACAACAGCAAATATTTCTGAGTTTTGAACTCTCGGATACCACTAGGGCCCAGTGAGGAACATTTTAAGTATTCTTATAATTCAGTAGAAGATAAATGAGTATGTTATGGAGTTTATATATATTTAGGGGAGGAGAAGAAAGGAATAAAGAGTTTCAGAACAGGAAAGTGATTTGGTCTCTGAAACCTTGGATATAGACAATTTGGAACAAAAAATAATATATATGAAACTGGAGCTATTTGGTATATTTTTTTGATACCATCTATCTTTCACGCTTTTGAAAATTTCTGCATCTGTCAAAGAAAGAAACAGCAAGAATATCAAAAGGAAAGATACCTTTTAAAATACTATTTAAAAAATAATAATAAAAAATAAAATAAAATACTATTTTAACAACGATTTGAATTTGTGAAGAACTGAAAGATAAAGATCATTTGTGCTAGGATTCAGAACTTGATCACTTCCAATTATGGTCATTCCTTTGTTTCATTCTTGGGTCTAGTTTTATAAGACACAGCAGCTCTCTCCTTATTTAGATGGAGTCAAATTTATTTAAGTGCAAGATCTGGGTTTTAAAAGCTCATCCTGAACTTCCTGGAAACCCAAAGGTCATGTTTACAGAATAGATGCATGGCAGGATTAAATAAATGTGGAACTGCATGAGCTGCAGGTTTTCTTCTTTATTCTATCATAGATGCTGTTAATCGTCAGATGATTACTTTTGCAATACAAACTATATATCTTAGATTATGAAAACTAATTCCCTACCTGATACACTCATAAAGTTTTTCAAGAGCTAATTTTAGATTGTTTCTAGCTTCTTCATTTCATCATCACAGACATTTTAAATTTATAACAATTCTCTAGCGCCTCTTAAGACCCTTATGTAAGCAAGCATTCCTCCATGACACAAACCAACAAATGTAGTGGGGTTTACATAATGTGAAAAAGATGAGAGTAGTGGTATTTATTATCTTTTGTTTGTCTTAATAAGTGGGTGAAAAGGGGAATGTTATGAAAAATTAATAATGTAAGAAGATACAATATATGGGGGAAGGCTAAAACAACAACTACAAACAGGACACAAGCAATAAATTACACTCTTAATTGCAGTATTTGACATGTTGTAATTTAATTGGTAGCTATTATTCAACTGTTATTAGCCCTTACATTTCTTACAGCAGCCTTTCTGTATGCCAAGTTATATCACCAGACATTTGTTTTAATAGTAATACTTCTCATTTATGGAACTCTTTGTGGTTCATAAAACATTTCATATTATCATTTCACTTGCTTCTTACCATAACCCAGTGAGACAGGTAGAATAGGAATTATTACCTACATTTTATAGATCAGTAAAAAGGATCACAGACTATAGTCATATACCACTAAGTAGTTCTAAAACCAGAACTACTGATACAATGTACTTTTTTTTTTTTTTTGAGACGGAGTCTCGCTCTGTCGCCCAGGCTGGAGTGCAGTGGCCGGATCTCAGCTCACTGCAAGCTCTGCCTCCCGGGTTTATGCCATTCTCCTGCCTCAGCCTCCGGAGTAGTGGGACTACAGGCGCCCGCCACCTCACCTGGCTAGTTTTTGTATTTTTTAGTTTAGTAGAGACGGGGTTTCACCATGTTAGCCAGGATGGTCTCGATCTCCTGACCTCGTGATCCGCCCGTCTCGGCCTCCCAAAGTGCTGGGATTACAGGCTTGAGCCACCGCGCC
>NW_016814799.1:40347-68243 GCF_001698545.2 Rhinopithecus bieti | reverse complement strand
CCGGGGCCTGTCAGGGGGTGGGGGTTTGGGGGAGGGATAACATTATGAGAAATACCTAATGTAAATGATGAGTTGATGGGTGCAGCAAAACAACAGGCACATGTGTACCTATGGATCAAAGCTGCACATTGTGCACATGTACCCTAGAACTTAAAGTATAATAAAATAATAATAAAAGAGAGAGAGAAAAAAGAAAAATTTCCTCCTCATGGAAACTGCAGTTATATTTCTAGTATCCTCTTCTCTTTTTGGTATGAGTTAAAATATACAGGTGCTGTTCAAGTTAACAAATCATGATTTCTTTTAAAAGATAGATTTTAGATTGGAGAAATATTTCATGTTAAACAAACATAAAAGTAGAAATTCAGTTTGCTGAGGAGAAGAATTAGAGGATTACACAGATTTGCAGAAAGATTCTGAATAGAATTTCTTTAAACAGCAAAATTCCCTGGCACATTCAAAATATGTTGATTTAAGAAAATCTAATTTATACAAAACTTTACAGGAATACATCTGTTATATAAATCCACATTCACCTGTAATTTACTCTAGAGAGAACAATTGAGTGATAATAATAATAACATACTCATATAGTTCTTCATTATATGTTTTAAAGTGCTTTCCCCTAATTTATTGCATTGTCTTTGGCAACCTTTTAAGGTGGTCAGAGAGGGTATTATTATCCTTTCTTCACAGATGAGAAATTGAGAGGTTAAGTGACTTGCCCAAGGTCAGACGGACATTCATTCATTTACTGCTATCAGAATGATGTAGTTTTAATGGAGTAGTCAAGAAAATATGGTTCTTCCTCCTATTTTTTTAAACAAGCTGTGAAAGCCATTAAAACAGAGGTAGATGATCTCACAAATACAATGTTGAATGAAAGAAGCCAGACACAAAAGTGTACATACTGTAGGATTCGATTACTATAAAATTCAAATGTAGGCAAAACTAATGTATAGTGACAGAAGTCAGGGTGGAGGTTACCTCTGGGGTGGCAACTGGGGGTAAAGAAGGGTTTAAGACAATGTCCTCATTCTTGATCTGGTTTGCACATAGTTTGTTCACTTGGTGAAAATTCACTGGGATATACACTATAATTTGTCACTTTTCTTTATATACATTAAAGAAGTTTTCTCTTTGAAAGGAATCTTACATCTTTAAAACAGTAATTTTAAATGCCATTTAGATCACTTAATCGACATATCCTTGAAACATTTGTCATTTCCAGTAGGTTTCTTAAATGCATTTAAAAAATAAGAACATGCACTAAATTATAAGAGTTTAAAGAGTCAAGAAAAGTTTGTAGAAAAAAAAGCCCAGTACTGTTTCACCTGAGAAAGTTTTGATATGAAATGGGAACTGGAGCATGCTAAGATAATAATGCAAGTGATTTAAGATCAGGTCAAACATTTGTATTTAACTATGTCAAACTGGGAATGGTAAGCAAATGAGATTATATTGTTATTCACACAGTATATCCTGGAGAGCATAGGTAATATGTAAGAGAGAATTCCTTGAGTGGAAGATGATAATTTAAAAAAATATATCCATTTTATTTCAGAACATTGTATATTAGGATGCTGTGTTAGGTATCAGGGAAAAAAGCCAATGCCAGCGATAAAAATCTGAGTAGTCTGTGCACACCTGGAGACAAACAAAGGCTCCTGAGAAGCCCACATAGCTTTTGATATAAGAATATATAGGAAGAATGTGTTTTCACCATTTTCCAGGACAAAAATTACATGTGCCTTCAGTTGCTTAAATTAATTTCAAAATGTATATTGTAGTTCTCCCAGAATTCCTCATACTCTGTAACTCCATACCACTGAGAGCTAATGCTGCACTTGTATGCAGTTACCACTGATGACAAAGGTTTTAAATTTTACATATAGACTCTTTTTCATTCCTTCCACTTTTTTCTTTTTCAAACAAAAACCATTATAGCACCAAAGATTATCTGTATCGGGCACGGTGGCTCACGCCTGTAATCCCAGCACTTTGGGAGTCCGAGGTAGGTGGATCACAAGGTCAGGAGATCAGGACCATCCTGGCCAACATGGTGAAACCCCATCTCTACTAAAAATACAAAAATTAGCCAGGCATGCACATGCCTGTAGTCCCAGCTGCTCAGGAAGCTGAGGCAGGAGAATCACTTGAACCCGGGACGCAGAGGTTGCAGTGAGCCAAGATCATGCCACTGCACCTAGTCTGGGCAACAGAGCAAGACTCCATCTCAAAAAAAATAAATATAAAATAAAATTGTATCTTGATATTACAGGTCAGGAACAGAGAATTTCCAGGCAGTGGATGAGATCTGGACCCAGGATGCTTTCATTTCACCAGGGATCCTGCAAAGGCAGCTGTACCTACAGCTGACTTCCCAGGAGAGCTGCTGAATGCATCTCAAGTCCAAAGAAGCCTTGTTGATTCCTGACTCTATGCGTTAGTTTCACTAGGATCTACCTGTTTTTTAAATATATATATATGTAGAAACAGGGTCTCACTGTGTTACCCAGGCTGGTCTCAATCTCCTGGGCTCAAGTGATCCTCCCCTCCCTGGCCTCCCAAAGTGCTGAGTTTCCAGGTATGAACCCCCGTGCCCAGCCTAACATTATGCAGGATGGACAGTGTCAAGCTGATTGTGGTCACCTGTCAGCAACCCAGCAATCTCTGGGCCCACTCCTTCAGTATCCAGGATGAGTGTGAGCCCTCTTCTGGCATTCGGGTTATTAGAGAATTACCCTGTGCTTCCCAACAGTGTTCACATCGTAACAGATTAGAGCGGCAGTTCAGGAGACAGAGAGGAGGGGACAGGAAGAGGTAGGTTGAAGGAATTCTACTCTTCCCGAGTCACCAACCTAACCAAACATCTTTTCTACCAGCAAAAGATAAACAAATCATGGGGAACTGGGACCTGTGTGTCTATGAGTAAGTCCATGTAGAATCATTTCAGGACCTTTTTTGTTTGTTTGTTTGTTTGTTTTTAAATGACAGAGAACCAAAAGGCACAGAGGTTTTTCTCTGGATAGAGATGTTCAACGGTAGAAAAACTCTGAATCACTGTGCAAAGTTTCCTGTGCGAATTCATTTAGTCAGACCTGATCCCTTTGAAAATGGGATTTCCATTTCTATTTAAGCTAATAGGCATGCCCCTAAATTTAATCTCTCTTACAGCAGAGTCACTTAATTAATTCTCTCCTTTGGCCTGCAGCATCTCTGTCACTCCCCACACCTGGAATCTCTTTCTTTTTCTCCTGCATCAGCAATGTAGATACGTAGTCTTATGACCCTTAGCATGTAGTAGATAGGCCATATTACTTTTAACTTTTACTAACTTTCACTTTTTAATTATAGTCTGTCATATGACAGATACATTTGTCACACATAATCTTGACCATAGTTTTAAACAACCTGGCTTAGTATAGAAAAAGATAAATTGAGATACTTGCCATCAAGCCTTGTTCTCCTGGTTTTCCTGGTTCACCCTTAAAAAAGAATAGTGATAATTTTAGTAATGCTGTAAGTATTTTTAAAAAACCCTTCAATCATTTTTTTTCTTTGACTGGGGCATGTAAATGTCAAGTATATTTCTTCAGGTTAAATAGAGGAACGTAGCACATTAAAAGAGAGCTAATTTCCCTTCTACAGATAAACTTTACAAATTTAGGGTTTAATAAAATTAGTCTAGATTATCATGTCTTCTTTAGGATGACATAAAGATAATGACATGGTGTCTTTATGAGAACTCAGAACTTTCATACATAGGACAGAGAGAAAATTGCTCTTAGTACAGGTGTTTAATAAAACGAGCAGAGACTGATGTTAAACTTTGGTATTCCTGGATTAATGATGGCTGAAGTAACATGTTTTATTAAATTTGATACAGAAAATTACACTATATCATGACATTATCATTTTCTTATATTCAGATTGATATAGAATTATCATATTTTATTGTCATAATGACAGTCATTGGCTAAAAATATTTTTTGTCTTAAAATGCCAATAAATATAGATATTGCTGGTCTTTCAAAATAAGTATTTCACAGTTTAGTTTTATAGTCTTTTTCTAGCAAGGTATGATGACACATGCCTGTAATCTCAACTATTTGGGAGGCTAAGGCAGGAGGACTTCTTGAGTTCAGGTCTTTGAGGCTATAGTGTGCTATGATGGCATCTGTGAATAGCCATTGCACTACAGCTTGGGCAACACAGCAAAGACCTCACTGCACACAAAAAAATCTTTTTTTACTTTGGGAGGCCGAGGTGGGTGGATCACCTGTGGTCAGGAAATCGAGATCATCCTGGCTAACATGGTGAAACCCCGTCTCTACTAAAAATACAAAAAAATTAGCCAGGCGTGGTGGCAGGCACCTGTAGTCCCAGCTACTCAGGAGGCTGAGGCAGGAGAATCACTTGAACCCGGGAGGCAGAGGTTGCAGTGAGCGCAGATCACGGCACTGCACTCCAACCTGGATGACAGAGCGAGACTCCATATCAAAAAAAAAAAAAAAAAAAAAAAAAAAAATCTTTCTCTAGCAGTCATCATAGTATACATAAACAAACTCTGAGACCATATATAGTTCAAGTTATATTTTTGAAAATTTTAAAACAAGTTAATTTGTCCTATGTGTAGAAAGCTCCATTTCTTACTTACACGAATAAACTATATTTGTTTAAAGAATGATATAATTTTGGATTATGTGGTTTGTCACACCTTTAATTTTATTTTTTAAAAGTAATTTATATCTTGAATTTGAGTATAGTATATAATGCTCAATGATCTGACTAATGTACCATCAAAATGGTTTTAACTACTTTTTGAAGAGACACCCATTGTATTTCTGTTGGCAACCAGCAATCAATGGGAGAGCTTTAAATATCTCTAAAGCTGTGGATCTCTCTGCCTTTTGGAATATCATCATGAGAAAAAGCAAGGCATTAGAAGGCAGCTATAGAATTCAACCACTGTCTTTCGAGGTTGAGTGAAAGCAGTCCTAACAACTGGCAAATCATCTGTTGAAAAACAGTTACGTATTTTATATCAACAAATTCACAGCAGCTTTCAGAAAAGGACACGGGCTTACGAGGCTGTCTCAGAAGTTTTAAAGTATGCTATATTCTTATAAAGAGTCATTATTTCTAAAAATGCATAAATATATGCATATAAAAATGAAAGAAAATATACCAAAACATTAATAAGTATTGTAAATATTTATTTTTTGGTTTTATTTTCAAAATTTTCTGCTTTGTGGATAAATATTTTCATTATTATTATGTACCACAAAATACTATGAAAATAATTTGTTAAATAAATACACTTGATAATAATTTAATCCAGTAATAAACCTTAATTTCTAGACCTAAAGTCATAAAATAAATCTAAAATTTTTGACCTTTTCCATATATTTCTTTTAATTGCTGGGTTGCCTCTGAAGCCAAACCATTTATCTTCTGTGTTTTACTACTATATCATTGACACTTGACCAATCTTTGTAGCCAAGTATTGAGATTACTTTTAAATTATTTCTATGAATAAGCCTTACATACAAAAGACAAATGATATTTAAACCATACCCACTGATGTTTTAACCATTCATTTTATGGTTATTAGCAATTTTGGGGGTTCAAGTTATTTATAAGGGAATAAATATTAGAACATTTTACTTCTACTTTCCATAAAGAGTATAGGACTTTATTGGTCTGCTATTGAACCTTTGGAAAATGTTATTAGCCTCCTACTTAGTTTTTCAGACTAATCTCCCATTTAAACCAAAGGCCCCGGTGCACACAATGGCAGTCAGGTTGCACCTGGGATTGGGCAACTCCGATCACAGACTTCTTGAGGCTTACCTCAAAAACAGTTTAGTGGCTGCCTCCAGGTGTCTCTTGTGGTTTGCTTGGATCCCCAGTGGATTAAGTGGTAAAGAGGAATGCAGCTGGGAGCGCCCTACACTGCTTGGGGACTTTCCCATCATCTCACTTCCCTCAACCTACTCCACTCATCATCCTATTTCCCTCAACCCACTCCACTCACTTGACCCCCTGACCTGATGCCCCTCACCACCCTGCTCCACCCTAGTTCTCAGCCTTTAACACGAAACAAAACGTGTGAGAATAAGTGATCCAAAAAGCGACTCACGGGTACTCCTGGCATTCCACGGGGGCCATCTTTCCCTGTGTCCCCAGGTGGCCCTCTTGGGCCTGGAGGGCCGGGGGGTCCTGGAGGCCCTGCCTGTCCTTGGTCACCCTGTGATGGAGAAAGGAACAGACCAGCAATAACCATGAAAGAGAAAGACTCAGGTCTTCTTTTCAGCACCTTAAATTTGCATTATCTGATCCACATTTACACTATGAAAAGAACCAGAACAACCACAAATATAAGGCCTGTAGGCAATTTGCCTCCCAGCAGGGAGCAAATAAATATTCATGCTGGGTGACTGAGTAGATGCTATTAAAATCAAAGCAGCTCAGGAACCAGCACTTCCATTCTTTGAAATAGTGTATATGTTACCACTATAGTCAGAGCTGGTATAAAACGTGTGAATTACTTTATCCGTAACACTGCATCAGTTACATTCACCTCATTTAATAAAATGGCTGCCTTTATAGTTAGACAAATGTGTTTACTTTTTCATACCCTATAAAATTAAGCATATGAGGCTCCCATCATATTGCATAATAATTTATAAATTACCAAAGCTAGAGAGCTTAGAAACTGGATCTGTTAGTAGCTACAATTTAAAATTTTTTAATTAAGACAAAATTAGATAGGCTTTTAGTATCTTTTTTGGTACTTGTATCTAACATTTCAAACAAATGCAGCTGACTAAACGTAATTTTGTTTGAGGATATTTCCAAATAAATACCCACCCACCGCCCACACCCCACCCATAAGAGATAAACGGTAAAGCAATAGGTATACAGAGCAACAACCGATGTAAAGAAGAAATCAGACTTCAGCAAGAATAAGCACTACCTTAATCAGGCGGCGTTTAATGAGCTGCTGATCAGCAGAGAGAAACCCATGATTGATTTTAGGAAACACCATCTGATCAGTCAGGTGAGGTCAAAGGTTGAAGTTCAGAGATGAGAGAGTTGAAGAATAGACATCAGAAGGCCCCAAGAAAGAAATAAAGATATACACATTAGACTTATAATGATTATAAACAAAATAGAACTGGCACTTATGTCTAACGTTAGACCCACTGACTCTTCTTGAAAGAAATATCACCCTGAAATGCGATGCCGAGACCAGATCTTCAGTAGTAATGAACATTTTTTGTGCTTCATCATTTCACTGTGGACGTTGGATCTTTTTAATGTAGTTTATTCCCAGAAGCAGGTAAGCAGGTGCACCCCTGCATTCTTCACTCTGAGCAGAAAGTCTAGAGACAAAATGCCAGTTCCATTTCCATCAGACTTGTCAACCAGCATAATGTGACGTGAACTCGACTGCCATTTTATTGACACCCGAAGTCCAGAGAGAGTACTTAGGATTATTTAATTGACTGGAAAAATATTACAGAGCATTAGAATGCATACAAATTAAGCCATCAAGGCATGCCATGGTTCTAGATTGCTATGCCCACCTCTCTTCACAGTACCTGTTTGACGTCAATATCCTCCTCTCAAGTATGCTCAGGGTACACCCTCTTAATAGACATTTGACCTCAATGATGCAAGTGGGGTCTCAAGTGCCCAATAACTTGACATATATGATGAGAGGAAGCCAACGGGCTCGGTAAGCCAATTGAATGGTTCCTGCTCACGCTTATGCTGATTGCATTTCTGACTACACAGGCATGAGTAACAACCACAAACCTTGACGGTGAGGATCTGATTACTGTGCAGGGCAGCAACTGTGGGGAAGCCTGGCAGGCCCTATGGACATAGCACAGCACCAAAACAACACGACATAAAATGTCACACAGACATTTCACTGGGGGACAAACAAAACAAACACATACCTAGTGCCTCCCTTCCCTGGCTTTAAGTCTTGTCTCGTCTGACACACCATAAACAAAATTAGACACATGAGGCCCCAAAATAAACCTTTTTTTTTTTTTGAGATGAAGTCTCACCTGTTGCTCAGGCTGGAGTGCAGTGGCCTGATCTAGGCTCACTGCAACCTCCACCTCCCGAGTTCAAGCAATTCTCCTGCCTCAGCCTCCCTAGTGCTGGGATCACAGGCGTGTGCCACGATGCCCAGCTAAGTTTTGTATTTTTAGTAGAGACAGGGTTTCACCATGTTGGCCAGGCTGGTCTCCAACTCCTGACCTCAAGTGGTCCACCCACCTCGGCCTCCCAAAGTGCTAGGATTACAGGCATGAGCCACCATGTCCAGACTTTTTTTTTTTTTTCCTTTTTTTGAGACAGAGTCTTGCTCTGTCACCTAGGCTGGAGTGCACTGGCACATCTCAGCTCACTGAAACCTCTGTCCCAGGGTTCAAGTGATTCTCTGTCTCAGCCTGTCCAGTAGTTGGGATTACAGGCATGTGCCACCACGCCCAGATAATTTTTGTAGTTGTAGTAGAGACTGGATTTCACCATGTTGGCCAGGCTGGTCTCAAACTCCTGACCTCAAGTGATCTGACCGCCTCGGCCTCCCAAAGTGCTGGGATTACAGGCATAAACCATCATGCCTAGTCAAACCAATAATTTCCTAAAGCATGGAATGGGGAAACTAAGAGCTCATAGTCATTGAGCCTGGGGCAGGTACAATGGGATCTGTGTCTACATGGTGTAAAGAGTTTGCTACATGGAGCATTTCTGGAATCTTACAAAATTACAATCTCTTAATTACAAAATGTTAGTACAAAATGGAGATAACTATAGACACTGTTATGAAAACCACACTGTAATTTCCCTCCATTGACATTCTGTTTACAACTCAGGATATACAATACGTGTATTAATTCTTTTTTGGACAACAACAGGGAACAAAATTTTGCCATCAGATCATACTTATTCCCCAGAATAAACACAGTACACCTCACAAAATACAGTCTTGCCACCCACATATCAAAATTTCTCTCTCCAATCATATGATGAATCTCAGAACTCTCCTGTTTCAGGAATTCATGCAAAGGTGGTGGATGAAAATCTGTCTCTTATAACATGTGTATTTCATGTCAGGGGGATTTATGGTCACACTCTGCAGTAATCACTTGTCACATAACTTTTCTGAAAGAACTTGACAGTTCACACAACCCCTTAATGCAGAAAAGCGGTTTTGAATTCCTTGAGAACACGGAGAGATGTATTAGAGACTCGTTCTTCAATAACTTGTACTAACTCCTCCTCACAGGCATTATCAATTGGTTAAGTCTGAGAGAGAAATTTTGCCTTTGTTCTATTTCTTTTCTAAGAACATGTGAAACTAAAGCCTTTTATTCCTTTTTTTCCAAAACACACACACACACACACACACACACACACACACACACACACACACACACAACATGTTTACCATACAAATAAAATAAACAACAACCACAGCAATACATGGCCTGGGCTCTCTCTCTTTCCACCCAAATTTATCTTGCAGATATTTTTAGGAAAGCCCAGGAAATTTCTACATTTTTAGTTTTATTAGTTTTGTGAAGATTTCACCCCCCATATCCCTCACATCAGAGAAATGTTTTTCATTTTAAGAAAGGCAGAAACATTAGTTTGTAGTCTGAAGACACTTCTTCAGCTCTAATGCCTTTGATTCTCAGTCTTCAGGACTACAACTTCTCAGGAAGCAAAACAGAGAAAATCTTATCTTCTGCCAAGTCCGTTCTGATAAGGCTATTAAGTGGCTCCCTAGTTTTGAGGTGACCTATGTCCTCTTTTTCTTCTCTCTAAATACAAGTCCTTTAAATATAGATTCTGCATAAATTCAGAAATGCTACAAGTTGGAAAACAGATGTATACAATTTGCTTTTGTTTTACTACGGAATATGAGTTTAAAATGTTATTAGATGGTAATGTGCCAGCATCTTTCCATCTGTGACTCATTAGCCCTATATTACACAGTCAGAATTTTATATATAAAGCTCATATTTATGTAACAAAGAACAAAAACAGATACAAACAAGAAGTCTATGAGGGATCAGAATCTTGATTAGTGGCGATAAATCATAACGTCACTTGAAACAGAATTATCTAACAAAATAATTTTAAATTAAAAACCTTTTAGCAGCACACATGGTAGGCCTTACAAATATTTTGAAATTTGAATGTATAAATAAGTCACTTCTTATACTCATGTCTGAGCATGACCAGCTTTCTATTTGATCATATTTTCAAAATACTCACACACACTCAAAAAGCCTTAAGTTGTATAATTCCTTAGTTTGGGTTCCAATTTTAATGAGATCTAAAGAGAGAAGTGGATAGTTAATTCTCACCTCAGAAAGATCTTTTTCCTCAAACAGAATAATCTCTATTTGAGGAAGCTGATTTATATTCCTTAATCATCTTGACTGTGAAAATGCTACCTATTATGTGTTTAGAGCTACATTTTAAAGATTTCATTTGCATGCTAGGCAAAATAATTTTTCAGGAGTTTACGTGTAGCAAAGTAAAAAGGGGACATGGGGACGGATTCTCTTACATGCTAACAGAAATCCCATGATTTGGGCTGCAATGTCCTAGGACCCTGTGCTTTTCAAACTGGGGTAAAAGTAACCCTGAGAGTATATGCTGGTGTCCTAGAGAGTGTTTCAAAGCAATAACAAATATGGTCCATCCTCCTAAAAAGTCTATTCAATTAATGGCAAATACATTTAAACATTATTATGTAAAGCAAACATTGATATATTATAGGGTTATAGCATTCAAAATTGAACATGTTTTAAAAATTTTCACCATTTGATGGTGGTAAAAAAAATCCCATTTCACAGGGGCTGCCTCCAGATCCTAGGTAGACACTGACTCTACTTCTTGTGTGAGTTCTTTGGAGGGTTGGTTTCTAAAGCACAGGTGTTGACACCTATCCTCAGTACAGGTGTTGATACCTCATGGCTTTGTGTGGCCACACCTACTAGGCTTCTCTAGCCGCTCATACAGAGGATACAATTTTTATTAACTATACCACTTTTTCCCACAGTATCATTAGTCATATCCTTTCTAAACAAATAAAATGGACATACTTTACTTGGTTTTGTATCTCAGAAAGTTTGCCTGGTACACAGATGGTTTGAGTGCATGTGGAAAAACAAATGTCTCCAGAAAAATATGGAGAAAAAATCCAGGAATACGCTGAATATTGAAATAATTTTTGTTATTGTTGTTGTTTTTTGAGATGGAGTCTGGCTCTGTCGCCCAGACTTGAGCACAGTGGCGTGATCTCAGCTCACTGCAACCTCCGCATCCTGAGTTCAAGCAATTCTCCTGCCTCAGCCCCCTCAGTAGCTGGGACTACAGGCATGAGCCACCATGCCCAGCTATTTTTCTGTATTTTTAGTAGAGATGGGGTTTCACCATGTTGGCCAGGCTGGCCTCAAACTCCTGACCTCAAGTGATCCGCCCACCTCAGCCTCCCATAGTGCTGGGATTACAGGCATGAGCCACTGCACCTGGCCTGAAATAATTTGTACACATTTTCACCCCCAAATACTTTGAATTATTAAGAAATCAGATGAATAGAGCTGTAAAATTATCATATATAACTCATTTTTTTCCCTCCTGAGAGCATAAAGCCTCAGACAGCTTCATGAATCTTCACGACATTCTATGAAGTAGGCAACCATCTCACAATCAGTATTTTGACATCGTGACAGGAAAGGCTATATCTCCCCCTTCATTACCAACTAGAAGAAACAATGCAAGCCTACCCCAAAGGGATATTGAACAAACAAATAATTCATAAGAAATGCTTCTAACTACTTAGAGCCCATACATTCAAGGTGTTACTGTCATTTTTACTGTGTACTCAGTAATAATGAGTATTATAAGATTACAAATAGTGAGAAAATTTTGTGCTTTCTCAAAAGTATTCAGTAAGGCAATGACAGAGCCAGAAATTCAATCCAGGTCTTCTGATTCTAAACTTTGTCATTATGCAATTTATGTGTTTATAATTTTCTTCTACCTGCTTTACAGTTTAAATATTAGAAAGCTTAAAAATTGATTAACATTCAACAATATTTAGAAAGCGTTTGTTGAGCACCTTCTGTGCAACATTCACTATGCCACACTCTGGGGATTGAATGCTGAGCAAGATCCCATGCTCACAGGGTTTACCATCTAGTGGAGAAATAGAAATAAGCTGGCAGTTATCATACAGAGTGATAAGTATTATGGTGGAGAAGTGGGGGGGGGGGGCTGCAAAGAAAATAAAATGTGCACTAGACACATGTTTCAGGAGCCATGGAAGACCTCCCAAGTCAGGTGAAGCAGAGGCTGGAGGTTGGTATAGGAAGAGTAAAACTGAAGATAGATCATTTAGGAAGGTATTACAATAGTCTAGCTGTGAGATTGTGTCTTAGAACTAGAGGAAGGACAAATCAATTGTTTCAATTGTTATTAAGGAAGTTGAATTTGTAGGACTTGTAACTTGGTTGAGAATATAAGGGTAAATGAGGAGCAGAGAATGGTCCTAGGTCTCTAGCTTGGACAATGGAAGGATAGTAGAGGGAACACAAGGAAAAGGCTTTCTGGGGTACGCAGGTAGTTATGAATGATGAATTCAGCTATAGATTCGCTGAATTTGAGATGTCTATGGACAGCCAAGGGGTAGCAGTTGGACATGCATATAAAACAGAAGAAAGGTGAGAAATGACTGGGCACGGTGGCTCATGCCTATAATCCCAGCACTTTGGGAGGCTGAGGCAGGCAGATCATGAGGAGTTCGATACCAGCCTGGCCAACATGGTGAAACCCTGTCTCTACTAAAAATACAAAAATTGGCCGGGCGCGGTGGCTCAAGCCTGTAATCCCAGCACTTTGAAGAACGGGCCGGATCACGAGGTCAGGAGATCGAGACCATCCCGGCTAACACGCGTGAAACCCCGTCTCCCTACTAAAAAATACCAAAAAACTAGCT
Organism: Rhinopithecus bieti; assembly: GCF_001698545.2. Taxonomy (NCBI): domain Eukaryota; kingdom Metazoa; phylum Chordata; class Mammalia; order Primates; family Cercopithecidae; genus Rhinopithecus; species Rhinopithecus bieti. The sequence continues at coordinate 55,204 of NW_016814799.1, read as the reverse complement.
GGGCGAGGGTGGCAGGCGCACTGTAGTCCCAGCTACTCCCGGAGGCTGAAGGCAGGAGAATCACTTGAACCCGGGAGGCGGAGCTTGCAAGTGAGCTGAGATCCGGCAGCCACTGCACTCCAGCCCGGGCGACACAGCGAGACTCCGTCTCAAAAAAAATACAAAAATTAGCTTGGCATGGTGGCAGGTGTCTGTAATCTTGGGCAGGTACTTGGGAGGCTGAGGCAGGAGCATCATTTGAACCTGGGAGGCAGAGGTTGCAGTGAGCCGAGATTGCGCCTTTGCACCCCAACCTGGGCAACAACAGCAAAACTCCATCTCAAAAAAAAAAAAAAAAAAAAAAAAAAAAAAAAAAAAAAAAATTAAATAAATAAAAAAGAAAGAAAGGTGAGAATTATGAGCCACAGGGATATGCGAAGTCACTTCGGGAGGTTGTAGAGAGGGCAGACCTAGGAAAGAACCCTTCAAAAGACAGGTTTAAGAGATGAGCAGAGAAAGAGGCAACCACAAAGAAGATGAAAAGGAGTGGCTATAGAAGCAGGAGGAATGGTAATTCTCCTTACAAAAGTTCTAGTCAGGCAAATGACTCAAAATGATAGATTCACATACTTTACTTTGCTGTTTATTGCATCATCAATAATGCTGCCTAAATCACATAAATGACTCATAATAAGAACAGGTTAACAATGGCCAGTGTCACTGACAATGGCTGATCATTGATCAGCACAAGGGAGTGTACCTGAGGTTGTAGGGCTATGGATGAAAAGATAATTATTTTACTTATAAAGAGTCAAAGGGCCCCAATAGCAAGTCATATTGAAAGAAAAAATATGCATTATGCTGAGAAATGAAATCTCCAAGTTTCTCCATAATGTAAATACTATCATGATTCTGTTTGCCCAAAATACATCATGCATTACAACACGACCATTACAGTGGGCATGTGTGCAGCATAAATAGAGATAAATACTCCTCAAAGCTGATAAAATAATTTCTATCTAAGAGAGACCAGATGGGGAAACACTATAATAGGATACAAAAATATTTAGGTAAAAGAATTGCTTCAGTTTAGCAGAAACTGTTAGAAGGCTAAATTAAGAAAGAAAAGAATTTAAGAGAAGGAAATTTGCAACTAGATCATTCCATATTGCAGTAGATGGTATAATTTATCTGTCTGAATAGAAAAATCATCTATATAAAGCTAAACAGCTAAAGGAATTTTTGAACAATCATGCAATATGAGAATTGGAGCCTGTGGAAATCAGAAGTTATAACTGATGGTAAAAGATTGCCTCATGGTAGTATTAATTATGGGAAGAATTAGCCTTCTGTAGTTGAATATAATATTTTCAACTGGCTCAAAAAACTACTATTTTTCTATTTTATTGATACTCTAAATTCTATTCTACTACATTTTCTTGTAAATTTTAACCCTAGTCACTCCAGGAATTATCTCTTTATGTCTATAAATGGTAAGTGTAAATTTTACAAGTTATTTGAATATAATATTTTCAACTGGTTCAAAAAGTTACTATTTTTTTATAGACACTCTAAATTCCATTTTACTATGTTTTATCATAAATATTAACCCTAGTCAGTCCAGGAATTATCTTTTTATATGTCAATGATAAGTGTAATTTTACAAGTCATTTGGAAGAGAAAGAAAAAATGCAATCTCTGTATTGACAAATGTCATTAAATACTGTAGCTACTAAAATGCTAAGTAAGAGAAGACAGCCTGCAAAAGATCTATGAATAAGAAGACAGCAGATAAACTTCAACACTGGCAAGTGCAAATATTAAGAAAAGTGCCTGGAATACTCATATAGTGCCGAAGGCTCTACTTGTTGTATATGATCTATTAGGGGATTCCAGGGCTTGTTGTAAAGTGCTCCCTAATGACATACAGCTAAGAAAGGCCAAGAGAAGATGAGACCCCATGAAAAGAGGTAGAATTCCGGAAGAAGGATTTTCCTGGTCTGAGTGAACCAGAGAAGTATAGACACAGGATGTAGGGAAGAAAAATAAAGCAGCCTTGAAGTCTGGGAAGATGAACAAAAATAAAACTGTATTGATTTTATTTATATACACTCTGCTAGAAATGGATCAGAGCTATTCTCTACAAATAAACATCAAGAGAGCAGTCCGGTCTTAGGGTTTCTTAATAATAATTAAAATAATAAATAATGATAATGGTGATGATGGTATTAATAGTGGTTAAGGCTTATATGATACTTTCTTTGCATGAGGTATTCTTCTAAGAATTTTATAAATATTAACTCTTTTAATCCTCACACCAACTACTTGACAGATGAGGAATTTGAGACACGAAGAGGTGAGGGGTCTTGCCCATCCAACTGTAAATGGCAGAGCCAAGAGTCACCCCCTGGCCACCTGCTCCAGTGTCAACCATCTTAACCAGCATATTTTCCATAAATTTTCTTTTCTTTTTTTTTTTTTTGAGACTGAGTCTCACTCTGTTGCCCAGGCTGGAGTGCAGTGGCACAATCTCGGCTCACTGAAACCTCCGCCTCCTGGGTCCAAGCGATTCTCCTGCCTCAGCCTCTCAAGTAGCTGGGACTACAGGCATGCAGCACCACATGCCCAGCTAATTTTTTTTGCATTTTTAGTAGAGAAGGGTTTCACCATGTTGACTAGGATGGTCTCAATCTCTTCACCTCGTGATCCACCCACCTTGGCCTCTCAAAGTGTTGGGATTACAGGCATGAGTCACCGTGTCCATCCCCATATCTTCCATAAATTTTTCATAGTCTCTGAATTTCATTTTCACTTATTCATTTATTCAATAAGAATTTAACACAATCGCACAATGACCAAGGCAATATTTGGACATTGGGATTAGAGCTGTAAACAAGATAGACCTTATACCAGGCCTTATGGAGCTTAGAATGTATGAAGGCAGGTAGACACAAAACAAGCAACTTCACATGTGGCTGGGATCTCTTTTGCTAACATTTATCCATGCTCTTTTTCTCTTGTATTTTTTCATTTCCTCCCCACTCCTGCATCAAGCTCTTAGATGACCCTTTGCTTAGGGCCTCAGAGGAGGCATAAGGAGGCAGAGTGCAAGACGTAACTTGTCTACCAACCTTTCTAGAAATGAAAAATACCTAGAAAGACACTCCCCCAAACTAGAAGGGAGGAAAGAGATCTGTAGTCTCTGAGAGCAGAGAGGGACCTAAGCTCTGCTTCCCAGCAGCACTTCCAGGACAGCAACACCACAAAGAAATGGCCATGTGGCATGTCAGACAGACATGTGTGAGCAGCCTTGCAAAGGATGCCCCTGCCTGAAGGACTGCACAGAAGTAGCAGAAAGATTCCCATGCCCCATAGGTGGAGTCGTGACACACTAGGAGACCCTTGTGGCTAGCCACTCTCAAAGGGCAACAATACTTTTCCTTCCTGATACTTCCGCCTAGATGAACACTGGAAAAAAATAGAAAATATATTTTCCTTTTCTAAAGACATACTGAATCAACACTTGGTATATAGAGATTAGGTTCTATTTTAGGAACTCCCCCTGGAGATGTAGACTCTGTTCTTCAATTTGGGCAAGGTCAAGATAAGGGCAATGGCAAAGGGTTGTAAGGATTCCTGTGGGAGGTCAGATTGATGAGAACAAGAGGGATGAACTAAAGCATGCATTCCTTCGTGTGACAAAGGTCTCTGGAATACATGCTATACGCCAAGTACAGTGAAAGAAGCTGCAGGGGTTCAAATGTAATGGGGGAGAAGGAATTGTCATATGAATGTCAATCCACATGGAAAATGTGTTAAATTAGTGCTCTGGTTAGAGCAGCAGGCAGTACTTAAGCTTATTCTGTCTGAGGACTGGAGTAAGACTCCCATAAAGGTAGAAATTAAGACATGTGAAGATGATTAGGATCCTGGTATTGCAGTGAAGTGTGGACTGGAGGCCTCTGGAGGAAGGTATTCCAGTCTGTAGCACAGTGAACAAAGGAGAAGGTACACTCAGGAAATTCTGGTAAGGTGAGTTTGGCTGTGGTGAAGCACACACATTTTAGATAAATGCCTGGAAAAATTGATAGGGCACAGATGTGGGAGGTCTTAAAAGAAGCTTCAAGACGGAAGTAGTGGAAAGCCATGAAGGTTTTTATACAACCAAGGTGCCATGCCATGTGAGTACGAGGAAGACAATTCTGACACAAGTAAAGAACAGATTAAAAACCAAGATACGGTTCATGATCCTTCATCTGCAGTTCTAAAATCCAAAGCCCCTGAAAATAAATATTTTTTCTTTTTTCAATTTTTTTTCTCCTGTCTCCCCCCCCCCCCCCCCCCCGTGTCTCACTCTGTTGCAGAGGCTGGAGTACAGTGATGCAATCTCAGCTCACTGCAAANCTGGAGTACAGTGATGCAATCTCAGCTCACTGCAAACTCTGCCTCCCAGGTTCAAGTGATTCTCCTGCCTCAGCCTCCCAAATAGGTGGCACTATAGGCACCCACCACCATGCCCAGCTAATTTTTGTATTTTTAGTAGAGATGGGATTTCACAATGTTGGCCAGGCTGGTCTCAAACTCCTGATCTCAGGTGATCCACACACCTTGGCTTCTTAAAGTGTTGGGATTACAGGCGTGAGCTACCGTGCCCAGCCAAAATATTTTTTCTTAAGTTTTAAAGTTTTTCCTGTTTTCAGGAAACTTATGTGATGGAAAAAACTTACTTGAACAGATGTAAGGCTATTTGTGGTCATTAATAATCCTTCTAAGTGTGAATATGCATATGTTTCACTGTAGAATTTGATGGTTTGATTACAGGGTGTCTCAGGCCCCTAAGGGTTTCAGACAATATGCATAGCATGAACTAAATTAACTTTCTAATTCCTAAAAACCCTAAGTTCTGAAACACGTTTGACTAACAAGAGTTTTAAGAAGGGATTGTGAGCCTAGTTCAAAATTAATGACAAAGAGCTCTTTAGCAGAACCAACGATTATAGAAAGAGTGATAAGTTTTGAATTTAAGGAAATGAATGTGGGTTTGAACAATAAAATGTATTAATTATAGACAAGTCTAAAAAATGCCCTGTCTCAATATATGGCAATCTGCATTACATATTATAATTTATACCAGTTTGTAGTAATTAAAAATAAATCTACTTTTATGATTTCAGTGTTATATATTAATGAGAACTAGTATGATCAATTATCTGGTATACATCTTTTAATTAATTGCCTTAATGAATAAATAAGCACATTTATAATTAGCACCTCTTTTGCAAATAAGCAAAAAAAACTGTGAAAATTTTGTCTTTTTATGAAATGAAAAAAAATTCTCCAGCAGTCCTGTTTAGAACATCAACTTGATTGTCAATCACTGCATAAAATCTACTTAAACCTCCCTGTGAAAACAAAATGGCGCAAAAGCAGGCTTGAATTCAGCCCCATCTGAATTTCATGCAATATGCCTTTGAAATACAAATTTTGAATTATGGAGCTCAGATTATAGTTTTTTAATTCTCAAAAACTCTTCCAAGATGGTGCAGTATAAAAATAGCATGCAATACAATAATATTTTGGAACTACATTTCTATAAAACCTAGGCTGCTCTTCAATTGAGGTTGCCAGGTCAAGGACTCATCTCAACTTGAGTATATTTCATCCATTTTCTGAAAGGGAACAGTCTACATCTGGGAGAGGAGGCACAGCATGGATCAGGAAAGAAGATCAGTAGCTGACAGGGCATCTGACACTAAAGGGAAAACAGGCATTTCTCCAGTAGTCTGTGAGAAAACCTCAACTTTTTTTTGGATGTTTCATGCTGGGAGAGAAAGCATAAGTGTCCTGCCATTCTCTGGATACTCTATTTAGTACTCCGATTTAATGAGTATTTGCTAAACATCCTTGTTTGATACTAGATTGAGTTGACTCTAAAATTCCTTGGGCATGCACCCTGAATGGTAGCCTCTTTTCTACTCATGGAAGAAGTAGATGGCTATAATGGATGGAAAATCATCCTGTACTTCCTTGTATACCTCTGAAGTTCAACATCCACCCTAAATAAGGTTTAGCCCACAGTAAATGCCTGACAGCCCTCTGGGATAACTGAACTCTTCAGAAAGATAATGGAGTGCTTGGAACAGTAGAGCAGAGAGTAACGTTACTTGCAGTGGTACTCTTCTAGGTAACTTTCTCTACTAGTTCATCTGGTCCTGTTCTCCAACATCCTCCTTTAGTTCAAATCCTAATTTTGTAGTGTTTTCTCAGGGTCTGCTCAATTATACAACAGTAAAATAGAGTCTGTTGCTTGAGAGCATCCCTGAACTCTGCATGTTTCCCAAAGAGGCTAAAATATTTATTGCAATTTAGGACATGTTTGAACATCCTGTAATTATTTTTGTATTTGATGTCACTTGTACATATGGAGTAAATTGAAATGACTATAAGAATTGGCAGATAATGTAAATAAAGAAGCAGGTTGAAGACAAAAGGAAGTGGGGAGACTTCGCTGAATAGAAGAGTGATGCTGGGGCTGAAAGGAAACAATAACTAATCCCTTGATTTTTGCCACAGATAAAAGCAGACCTAGTGCAGCTACATCTTCACCTGCTTCATGAGAAACCAAAAATGAAAGTCTTTTTTTAAGAAAAAAATAAATGCTTCAGATTTTAATGTTTGCTAACAATTGAAATTTTGTTTACACATTTTATATTCCAAATGAAAATACATTTGATAGTAGGATTTGTCTCACAGATCACCAGTTAAAGATCTCTGATTTAGTGTTTTTGAATGGTGAAATACAAACAAAACAACTGTAGGACTTTGCCTCATAGCACGCTTAGCCCAACCGATAGAACTTTATTTTGTTGCATTAGCATTTGAAGAAACGGTTACTGGTTCTTATTGTATCAATTACACATTTTAATTCACAGCACTGATTCTTAAATCATAGAAATGTCAAAATATGATTGTTATACACTATCTCTAGCAGGAATAAGAACAGAACAAGGTATAATTCCTTTTTGAAAAGGACGTACCTACATCCCATAGTGATTAATTCATCTGGGAGGAGTCCCATGATTTGCTGTTAATGAAAGGGGCTGTTGTAATCTACATGAGAATTATGGTTTCTCTGGGATTGTCAAAACCGAATTTCCTGACTTCTATGAAATTAAATCTAAACTTTAGAATGACATAAATATTGAAAAATCATAAAATAAACTTTCTACTTTTTGGTTTTAATTTCCTAGTGGTTGATAATGTTATTTAATGAAATGCAGTACATTTTTTATATTAAGTAGTGTATCACATGCTATCATGTTTATTTAATTCTTAAAAGTGATATTTATTTGGACATATAATTTACTTGAAATAACTACACTGATAATATTCATATTTAACCTCAAAAGTCTTTTATACTTCCAAATTTCAAGTACTTTTATGCTTCCAAATTTAGATAATAATAAGGCAGACAAAAATGTCAAGAGTAAAGATTAGATTGTCTTTGTTACTGAAAATGAGGGCTCAAAATATGCCTTAGGTGCAATTTTGAATAGGAACAATTCTTTCTTTATTTAAATGCACTTAATATTCCATTTATCAAAGAAAATTGTCCATATATAATAGAAAAAAGATTTTATCTTTTTATGGTTACATGAATTAATTCAAAATGTAACGTGGTCTTTCAACTTAGTAAATTTTAAATGATACATATGCATTATTTGCTATTAAATAAAAGAGAAAAAAAGGGAATGACAATGCTCTCGGTTTGAATACATAACTAATCCAGACCAAGGAAAAAATTTTCCCTGATGTTTTAAAATATCTAAAAGCAATAGCCCAATTTACAAAATACAGACGTATGTTATAAATCTTTTTTTTTTAATGGGTCTTCGATTTCAGTATCCATAGGAACAAAGTTTACGTTTTAAAAACCAGGTGGCATCTGGGATACCCAGATAAGTGACCAGTTCTACCACCTCATTAGCTACAAGTTTTATGACTCACATATGTGGTTAAAAAATTGCAAGATGTATGTCTGTCATGTCATTAATGAAATTGAATTGCTTATTTTCACATAAGGGACTGTCAATCATTCTCCTTGGGTGATATGGGATTTTGGCAAGTAAGAAACATGAAAGAGAGGAAGAAGAAGTTACTATTTTATAGCTCTGGGATGAAGCTTCGTAACATTATAAAGAGTTGAGATTAAGCTTCATAAACTTTAACCGCGAAATTGTCCATGCTTTTTGACTTGCGAAATGTTGGGGAAGATAATGTCGGAAAAGTGGCACAAAACAAATTTGACTAAGAAAAAAAAAGATTTTTCAAGGGAAATGCGAGTCAACTTTTGTACAAGGCATAATTATCCAATTTGTGAATTACTAAGGGCCTTAATTCACAAATTGCAGAGTGGACTTCCCTTCCCCTCTCCTATTCTTTGTAGGATTTCCTTCTTTATGAATATCTTAATTACAAATAAGGAAAGAAATAAAAAAGGAAGTGAAAGTCAATCCAAGGATTAACACAGAAGAGTAGCATGGAACATTATGATCTGTGTCAGAAGCACTTAGGCTCCATAAAGACTGGGAGGAATTTCTAAGGGCAACAAAAAGAGCATATTCTGTTAGATGCAGACAGAGAAGGATAATAAAATAATAGATCTATTTTTTTCAGTCAACTGAGAATAAAATGTGAATAGTTGATAGAAGAAAGCAGTAGCAACCAGTTCCTATTTAGCTTCTAATTCTCTGTCAAACAGAAAAAAATATAGTTGTTTGAATTAAACATTGCCACAAATACTGGTGTATTAAATGCCAAGGAAAGTGAAGAGATTACTAATGAAAACTTTGCAAATATAAATGTGTTTTAGCCCGAATAAATAGTTTTCAAAATACTGAGCATTTGCCAAAAAAATTACTCAACCATTCACATCACTTTTTCGGGAACTGTGAAAAGTGCAAGAAGCAATATAAGAGAGAAAAAGGTAGCTCTGTGAAGTATAGACAGATTGCTAAAATTTGTATTGACCTAAGTAAAGATGAGAATATATTATTAAAAGGATTGTTGGTGAAAATTTGTAACAGAATACTAACTTTATTTCCTTTTTAAAAGGGTTATTAGTAGGTGGATGCACATATGTAACTGGATTTCAGCAAGGGGTATGCCGAGGTTTCCTGTATTATCCTTAGATTCTATATTGAGAAATCTGAACTGAAAATCAATGAAAATATTTATAACTGGATTTATAACTGGTTGAACAATCTACACAGATAATAATGCTTAACCAGTCACACAGTTCAGGACCTCCAGACTGATCCATTCAATATATATTTTTTTGTTTTGTTTTTTTGAGACAGAATTTTGCTCTTTTCTCCCAGGCTGCAGTGCAATGGTGCAATCTTGGCTCACTGCAACCTCTGCCTCCCAGGTTCAAGCAATTCTCCTGCCTCAGCCTCCCAAGTACCTGGGATTACAGATGCGTGCCACCGCGCCCAGCAAATTTTTATATTTTTAGTAGAGATGGGGTTTTACCATGTTGGCCAGGCTGGTCTGAAACTCCTGACCTCAGGTGATTCACCTGCTTCGGTCTCCGAAAGTGCTGGGATTACAGGCATGAGCCACTGTGCCCAGCCTCAATATATGTATTAATGAATCAGTCTTCTCAAACTTTGGGTGTGGGAATGATTTTTGTCTCTACATGAATATTTCTATATCTATATCTCAAATATCCAGGAAATGGGAGAGAAGAAGAGGTATAATGTTTGTTGGGTTGCAAATCAGAATCCAGAGGGGACCTCAACAGGATGGAATGATGAGAGTGGTATACTAATAACATGGATAAAAGAAAGTAATGGTGTGTGAATCCAATAAACTAGTTATGTAAATACACAATTGAGGAGCTAAGAATAACAGTAAAAAAAAATATTTTAGAATTTAAGTTGATAAATTTATACATTAATATATGATATGGCTGCCAGTGTTGTTTCAAGCTCATCTAATTCCAGACTGTATTAACATAAACAGACACATACAGAGGTAGGTTTTATCCCAAACACATTTATCCAGGTGTGCCTGGATAAATGTGTTTGCTTTCTACACATTATCCTTTAAGGAGGACATAGGAACATGTATAGAGAACCATGAGAGTAAGAGGGCACAAACTGTTCACACGAGGAATGGATGAAGAAGATGGGGTTGGAGCAGGAGAAGATGAGATGGGACATGAGAGGTATTTTAAATAGGCTGAAAACTGAAGGGAGAGCACAGAGTAGAACCACCACCACCACAGGGTGTATTCAGTTTCAGCTGGGCCATCACTGCCAAAGAATGTAACCAATATGGAAGAGCTTTAAGGTTCATTTCACCCATGAGCTTCAGTGTTTNCTTTCTACTTTTTGGTTTTAATTTCCTAGTGGTTGATAATGTTATTTAATGAAATGCAGTACATTTTTTATATTAAGTAGTGTATCACATGCTATCATGTTTATTTAATTCTTAAAAGTGATATTTATTTGGACATATAATTTACTTGAAATAACTACACTGATAATATTCATATTTAACCTCAAAAGTCTTTTATACTTCCAAATTTCAAGTACTTTTATGCTTCCAAATTTAGATAATAATAAGGCAGACAAAAATGTCAAGAGTAAAGATTAGATTGTCTTTGTTACTGAAAATGAGGGCTCAAAATATGCCTTAGGTGCAATTTTGAATAGGAACAATTCTTTCTTTATTTAAATGCACTTAATATTCCATTTATCAAAGAAAATTGTCCATATATAATAGAAAAAAGATTTTATCTTTTATGGTTACATGAATTAATTCAAAATGTAACGTGGTCTTTCAACTTAGTAAATTTTAAATGATACATATGCATTATTTGCTATTAAATAAAAGAGAAAAAAAGGGAATGACAATGCTCTCGGTTTGAATACATAACTAATCCAGACCAAGGAAAAAATTTTCCCTGATGTTTTAAAATATCTAAAAGCAATAGCCCAATTTACAAAATACAGACGTATGTTATAAATCTTTTTTTTTTAATGGGTCTTCGATTTCAGTATCCATAGGAACAAAGTTTACGTTTTAAAACCAGGTGGCATCTGGGATACCCAGATAAGTGACCAGTTCTACCACCTCATTAGCTACAAGTTTTATGACTCACATATGTGGTTAAAAAATTGCAAGATGTATGTCTGTCATGTCATTAATGAAATTGAATTGCTTATTTTCACATAAGGGACTGTCAATCATTCTCCTTGGGTGATATGGGATTTTGGCAAGTAAGAAACATGAAAGAGAGGAAGAAGAAGTTACTATTTTATAGCTCTGGGATGAAGCTTCGTAACATTATAAAGAGTTGAGATTAAGCTTCATAAACTTTAACCGCGAAATTGTCCATGCTTTTGACTTGCGAAATGTTGGGGAAGATAATGTCGGAAAAGTGGCACAAAACAAATTTGACTAAGAAAAAAAAAGATTTTCAAGGGAAATGCGAGTCAACTTTTGTACAAGGCATAATTATCCAATTTGTGAATTACTAAGGGCCTTAATTCACAAATTGCAGAGTGGACTTCCCTTCCCCTCTCCTATTCTTTGTAGGATTTCCTTCTTTATGAATATCTTAATTACAAATAAGGAAAGAAATAAAAAAGGAAGTGAAAGTCAATCCAAGGATTAACACAGAAGAGTAGCATGGAACATTATGATCTGTGTCAGAAGCACTTAGGCTCCATAAAGACTGGGAGGAATTTCTAAGGGCAACAAAAGAGCATATTCTGTTAGATGCAGACAGAGAAGGATAATAAAATAATAGATCTATTTTTTTCAGTCAACTGAGAATAAAATGTGAATAGTTGATAGAAGAAAGCAGTAGCAACCAGTTCCTATTTAGCTTCTAATTCTCTGTCAAACAGAAAAAAATATAGTTGTTTGAATTAAACATTGCCACAAATACTGGTGTATTAAATGCCAAGGAAAGTGAAGAGATTACTAATGAAAACTTTGCAAATATAAATGTGTTTTAGCCCGAATAAATAGTTTTCAAAATACTGAGCATTTGCCAAAAAAATTACTCAACCATTCACATCACTTTTCGGGAACTGTGAAAAGTGCAAGAAGCAATATAAGAGAGAAAAGGTAGCTCTGTGAAGTATAGACAGATTGCTAAAATTTGTATTGACCTAAGTAAAGATGAGAATATATTATTAAAAGGATTGTTGGTGAAAATTTGTAACAGAATACTAACTTTATTTCCTTTTAAAAGGGTTATTAGTAGGTGGATGCACATATGTAACTGGATTTCAGCAAGGGGTATGCCGAGGTTTCCTGTATTATCCTTAGATTCTATATTGAGAAATCTGAACTGAAAATCAATGAAAATATTTATAACTGGATTTATAACTGGTTGAACAATCTACACAGATAATAATGCTTAACCAGTCACACAGTTCAGGACCTCCAGACTGATCCATTCAATATATATTTTTTTGTTTTGTTTTTTTGAGACAGAATTTTGCTCTTTTCTCCCAGGCTGCAGTGCAATGGTGCAATCTTGGCTCACTGCAACCTCTGCCTCCCAGGTTCAAGCAATTCTCCTGCCTCAGCCTCCCAAGTACCTGGGATTACAGATGCGTGCCACCGCGCCCAGCAAATTTTATATTTTAGTAGAGATGGGGTTTTACCATGTTGGCCAGGCTGGTCTGAAACTCCTGACCTCAGGTGATTCACCTGCTTCGGTCTCCGAAAGTGCTGGGATTACAGGCATGAGCCACTGTGCCCAGCCTCAATATATGTATTAATGAATCAGTCTTCTCAAACTTTGGGTGTGGGAATGATTTTGTCTCTACATGAATATTTCTATATCTATATCTCAAATATCCAGGAAATGGGAGAGAAGAAGAGGTATAATGTTTGTTGGGTTGCAAATCAGAATCCAGAGGGGACCTCAACAGGATGGAATGATGAGAGTGGTATACTAATAACATGGATAAAAGAAAGTAATGGTGTGTGAATCCAATAAACTAGTTATGTAAATACACAATTGAGGAGCTAAGAATAACAGTAAAAAAAAATATTTTAGAATTTAAGTTGATAAATTTATACATTAATATATGATATGGCTGCCAGTGTTGTTTCAAGCTCATCTAATTCCAGACTGTATTAACATAAACAGACACATACAGAGGTAGGTTTTATCCCAAACACATTTATCCAGGTGTGCCTGGATAAATGTGTTTGCTTTCTACACATTATCCTTTAAGGAGGACATAGGAACATGTATAGAGAACCATGAGAGTAAGAGGGCACAAACTGTTCACACGAGGAATGGATGAAGAAGATGGGGTTGGAGCAGGAGAAGATGAGATGGGACATGAGAGGTATTTTAAATAGGCTGAAAACTGAAGGGAGAGCACAGAGTAGAACCACCACCACCACAGGGTGTATTCAGTTTCAGCTGGGCCATCACTGCCAAAGAATGTAACCAATATGGAAGAGCTTTAAGGTTCATTTCACCCATGAGCTTCAGTGTTTCTATAAACCACTGAAGGACAGTCATGTTTAAGAATAATTAGTTCAGAATACAGGACTGAAACTAAATGTATAGGAAGTAGAGAATGATAGATGTTGATTCAAAAGAAGGAACAATAAATATTTGTTGAATGAATGATTGAATTACTTTGCAATGTTAGAACTGTCTATGATTAGAATAGTCTGCTTTTTAAAAGAGTGAGTTCCTTGTTACTGAAGATGTTTGAATAAAACTCAGCTTAGGACACCCTATAGAAGTTTCTAGGCAATTAGCTGGCAGGGCCAATTGCCTAAATGGGTGACATGGGTTTATTTTACTGTTATAAGAAAAAGTCTGATGAGGCAGCAAGTGAATTTCTCTTATCCATATTATCTTCCGCCTCCTCCTCACTCTTTTAAAATAGGACAACTATCATTTATCTAGAAAGTCTTTCTGGCACTGCCAAACCATTTTAATTCTAATAAAAGCAAAATGTGACCTCCTATATACCCAATAGTTTAAAACACTATAAGAAAAAAAAATTCAGATGCATTCAACTCTTTCCAATAAAAGGAAATACAATCTACCATATAGGATTCTATTTATGTTATCGTTTTTATTTTTTAAACTTTGGACCATCTCATTAAATTCTATATTTATTGCAGTCAGATAAATTAACTTTGAATTTATTTTTATATCAAGGTGGACACAAAGAAAAAAGAATTGAATAATACTGACCCAAATTAGTTCTTCCTCTTAAGATTTGTCAATACAACCATAAAGGGCAACTCCAAACAATTCATGATCTTGTTCTTCATTGATGCCTCAACAGGGCAATTTTGTTAGAAATACTTACAAGGGAAAATGTTCCATTAACCCAACTGCACAAACAAAACCCAGAAAGTACATATAATAACTTAAAACATGGGTGTTTAGAGAAGTATACGGACTAGTATTATAAATGAAATTATTTGGGTCCAACAACGAAAACATATGCAACTAAATACAATATGATTCTAAATATCTATGAATTTTGGCTATGACCTATATAAGATATCTAAGCTAGATCGTCTTAGGTAATAAACCAACATTAAAAAAAAAAAAAAAAACTCTAGGAAATTCTGAAATTTAGAGTCCCATTTTTCCTTAAAGGAGTGATTCTGAAATTCTCCCCCTCAAAGTCTCCTATGTTTCTAATTTTAAACATACGCAATTAAAAGACTAAAATTCATCTTTTTAACATTATTTACATGTTACTTAATGACAGTTATTCTATCTACAACCGTGCTAACTTTCTAAAAATTCTGTTATTCTATAATTTATATTTTAAACAAAAAATCTTGCAGATAACATAAATTCTGT